>NW_027399425.1:0-7855 GCF_003265705.2 Callorhinus ursinus | reverse complement strand
AAAAAGAAACTCCAAATGGTTGGAAGACCTATACGTGAGACAGGAGTCCATCAAAATCCTAAAGGAGAACACAGGTAGCAACCTCTTCGACCTCAGCCGCAGCAACTTCTTCCTAGAAACATCGCCAAAGGCAAGGGAAGCCAGGGCAAAAATGAACTATTGGGATTTCATCAAGATAAAAAGCTTTTGCACAGCAAAAGAAACAGTCTACAAAACCAAAAGACAACCAACAGAATTGGAGAAAATATTTGCAAATGACATATCAGATAAAGGGCTAGTATCCAAAATGTATAAAGAATTTATCAAATTCAACACCCAAAGAACAAATAATCCAATCAAGAAATGGGCAGAAGACACGAACAGACATTTTTCCAAAGAAGACATCCAAATGGCCAATAAACACATGAAAAAGTGCTCAACATCGCTCGGCATCAGGGAAATCCAAATCAAAACCTCCATGAGATACCACCTCACACCAGTCAGAATGGCTAAAATTAAAAAGTGAGGAAATGATAGATGTTGGCGGGGATGTGGAGAAAGGGGAACACTCCTAAACTGTTGGTGGGAATGCAATTTGGTGCAACCCCTCTGGAAAACAGTATGGAGGTTCCTCAAACAGTTGAAAATAGAGCTACCATATGATCCAGCAATTGCACTACTGGGTATTTACCATAAAGATACAAATGTAGGGATCCGAAGGGGTACGTGCACCCCAATGTTTATAGCAGCAATGTCCACAATAGGCAAACTGTGGAAAGAGCCAAGATGTCCACCGACTGATGAATGGATAAAGAAGAGGTGGTATATATACAGAATGGAATATTATGCAGCCATCAGAATGAATGAGATCTTGCCATTTGGAACAACGTGGATGGAACTGGAGGGTGTTATGCTGAGTGAAATAAGTCAATCAGAGAAAGACATGTATCATATGATCTCACTGATATGAGGAATTCTTAATCTCAGGAAAGAATCTGAGTGTTGCTGGAGTGGTGGGGGGTGGGAGGGATGGGGTGGCTGGGTGATTGGCATTGGGTAGGGTATGTGCTATGGTGAGCACTGTGATTGTGCAAGACTGTTGAGTCACCGATCTGTACTTCTGAAACAAATAATGCAACATATGTTAAGAAAAATGAGAAAGAAGAAGATAGCAGGAGGGTAAGAATGAAGGGGAGTAAATCGGAGGGGGAGACGAACCATGAGAGATGATGGACTCTGAAAAACAAACTTAGGGTTCTAGAGGGAAGTGGGTGGGGGGATGGATTAGCCTGGTGATGGGTATTAAAGAGGGCACATTCTGCGTGGAGCAATGGGTGTTATGTACAAACAATGAATGATGGAACACTACATCAAAAACTAATGATGTAATATATGGTGATTAAAATAACAACAAATAATTAAAAAAACAAAGAAAGAAATTACAAATAAAGAAATGGAAGGCATGATAGGAAAAAAACAATTTGCCTCAAGAGTTGTGTCTCAGACATTGGGGAGGGTACGTGCTATGGTAATCGCTGTGAATTGTGCAGGACTGTTGAAGCGCAGATCTGTACTTCTGAAACAAATAATGCAATATATGTTAAGGAAAAAAAGAAGAAGAAGATAGCTGGAAGGGAAGAATGAAGAGGAGTAAGTCGGAGGCAGAGACAAACCATGAGAGACAATGGACTCTGAAAAACAAACTGAGGGTTCTAGAGGGGAGGGGAGTGAGGGGATTGGTTGGCCTGGTGATGGGTATTAAAGAGGTCCCATTCTGGGTGGAGCACTGGGTGTTATGCACAAACAATGAATCATGGAACACTACATCAAGAACTAATGATGTAATGTATGGTAATTAACATAACAATAAAAAATTAAAAAGAAAGAGTTGTGTCTCAGGCTACTCTCAGCATTGAGACCTTTCTCGAGAAGGAACTCGTGAAAAGCTGTGACCCACGTGTCTAAAAGAAGATAAACTGGGCCATCCCATCTGGTTTCCCTTTCACAGGGCTCTTGCCCTACACTGTCTGCTCTCTCCTGGGAATGCGCTGCCCTTCCCCAGGGCCCTTTTTACTCATCATACATACTCCTTAGTCTCTGAATGTTAACACAGCTCTGTCCTCCTAACCTGAGCAAACTAGGTCTGTAGTCGATCTTCCAGGGATCAGCCACATTCTGCTTCTAGGAGAACATGGGTGCGGGGTCCTGATGCATGGAGTGGAGCAAAGGAGAGGTACTTATAGCTGTTCAAAGGGGAAGTCTGTTCACAGTGGAAGTTCTGGGGAAACGGCCCTCTGGATGGGAGGTACACTGAACTTCCGGTGCATCTCCTGGCACTCCTTCCTAGCAAGAGCAGGTCTATTCATCTCAGCTTAATTCATTTTCACCCAGTGTTGTGCGGCATAAATCTTCATTCCTCCCAGGATGAAGTTAAGGGCTCAGGTTTAAATGAATCAAACCAGGGCCAATTTGAGCACAATATGCCAAAGCAGAGGTAATAAAAGGGGGGAAGAAAAAGTCTATGGAAAAGAAGGAAGCAAAACGTTCCAAAGACTTCCAGGATCCAGGAGGGGCTATTACTTGGAAAGCCATTGATAGAATTGTTAAATTAAAAGGGAAGAGACAAAAGCACAATACAAGACCCAAAGCTGGGGGGATCTTTTCACCGGTACAGAAAAAGGGAAAACATTTGGTATTTAAAACCAAATCTGATACAGTTCCTTCCACTCCATAAAAACAACAATTTTCATTCAGGAAAATACTTTGTTACTTTCTAGTAGAGGGGGTCTTCATTTGCGAAACTAGACAGTCTGCCTTTCAAAGTGGGACACTCTCCCCTCTCAGGGCTGGTCTGGGAGAATAGAACCACACTGAAAAGATTACTGCATGTTAAGTAAGAGATTACTACATTATCTACATGTTAAAGTAAGAAGAATCCTGAGATTTCTAGGGCAAAGGGAATGAAGCTCAGATGCTCAGGGCATCAGAAAGAGAGGGAAAGGCGTTCTAGCCACAAGGGGGCAGGCAGAAAGCCCAAGAGAAAAATCAGAAAGAGGGAAAATTTGGGTTGGAGGTTAGATGGTAGATACATACACATACAGGAAATTAAGAAAAGTCTAATGTCTTTAATTGTAACTTTTGTTACAGTTATCTGTTATGTAAACAACCACTTCTATCTCCCCAAAGCTTTGCTATCCCTTTGGCAAATGGTGGGGAAATCAATGAAAAGGGGCCACGACCCAAATCTGGGCCAAAAGGCAGTCATTTAAGGTAGGATGCAAGGCGGGGGCGGGGGGGGGGCAGGATCCTGAGTTCAACTAGATTGGAAATAAAGCAAGAAGCACCTGGGCATTTTATTGAAACACAGGGGGAAGGCACAATTAACTTATTCAAAATATAGCAGTTAAGAAAAAAAATCCAAAGGACAGTATGACTAAAGCCAACAAATCATTCACACAGGTTTTACAAGGTTCTTAATTAAATTAGGAGGAAAAAAATATAACCAAATGTACAATCTTAGAGCCATGAGAATAAAAATTCTTATCCATAAGCAGATCAATACGGTGGGTTTGGTCTTTTACTCCAGCACTCATTAGCCCTGTGATTTGCAGATGCTTATGTGATCTTTCCCTGGCTCACTACTTCTCTCTAAAATGGGTAGAGGCATAAACTCCACATCACAGAGTTGCAAGGATTCTAGGAGGCCGCCCATGTACAGTGATTAACAGACAGCCAACCATGATACTGCTCCTATGTAATCACTGTGATCTAAACAGGCTTATTGCTAAGAATGAAGTGAAATGATACATAAGATACTGCTTTGTAAAGTTTAAGGGGAATATACTTATGTTACTGTGGGTCATTATGAAATAAAAATTTAAAAAATGAAAAAAAAAATCCTAAATTTTTGGTCCTAAAACTCAGAAGATAATTCTGTCTCAGCTTTTTCCAGGGTAAAATGTTTCCTTAGGGGTCAGAAGCAGCCCCAGCCCATTGACTTTGGTGGCATCATGGGAGAACAAGAAAGCACTGAAGTATGTAGCACAAAGGTCAAGAAATTTCCAACTTGGCTTCTCAGTCCTCCTCATTAGGAATATTCTTGAAGGAGAAGCCCCATGTGGGCTCTAGGTTTTTAGAATGTACATTACTATTTACTAATAATGATAGTAACTACTATTATTTATAAAGTTAATCCTAGACAAATACTTTCCCAGTCCTACTCTTTAATATATTAATGATCAGGGGAGGGGGGTGGGGGGATGGGTTAGCCTGGTGATGGGTATTAAAGAGGGCACGTTCTGCGTGGAGCACTGGGTATTACGCACAAACAATGAATCATGGAACACTACATCAAAAACTAATGATGTCATGTATGGTGATTAACATAACATAATAAAAAAATAAAGAATACATTAATGATCATTTTATTTATTACCCTGTATTTCAGTATAATTATAATTCATAATACTCTCTGACTTAGTATGTTTGTCAAAGTTTATCCAATGAAAAGACCAATTTTAAAGCTACATATTGATATAATTGAAAACCACTTGGCTATAAGTGCTTGAAATGAAAGGCTTTCATCTGCTACAACTGAATTACACTACAATTACATCAAAGGAGATCCTAATAAGACTGTATAGAGGATAGTGAACAATGATTTGCCATGAAAAGAAGAGCATTCCTAGGAGTAAACCATGCCACCTGCACAGGGTACTAGTTTCTTCTTCTAAGTGGCAGACCTGGGACTGGGGAGTCCCTCACTGGGCCAGCTGCCTTTTCTCACCTCCCTCGAAAGCTCTGTTCTTCCATCACAACCTGTGTGTATGTACATTTCATGTCATGTTTCAGACACAGCTCTGAGCTCCAGTGTCCAAAGTTGCTGTAAAAATTAAACTTTGGTTTGGAAAAGATTGCTATAATATAGAATGTCTAAATGGGATTTGTTAGTGATTTCTATGATTCCCGTCACAAAAGTGCTCAATGTGATCAGATCTAGGAGGCAAGAGAATGGATTTAAATGAGATTATGCCACAAGAGACAACAGATGTAATTGACAAATACTTTTAGAGCATAGAGTAGATCATACAAATAAATGTCTTTGCTCTCAAGATTATCATGCTATGGAGGAAAAGTCTCATAAGGAAGCAACTCTAAAACTATAATGCAATGTGCTGAAGATTGTAAAAGGGATATGAATAATGGACCTTGTGTTCTTATTTATTAACCTCTGTAAATTGACTAACCCATGAAACAACTTACACATTTCAAATTGAGGAGCTCATTCTGTAATCTGCCTTCAGTGTATGAACACAGGTTTGAGTGACTGGTGCGTGCTGATAAATTTCTAGAGTCTTTTTAGGACTAAAAGTGTCTTTCTATTGCATTATATTTGAGGACAACATGTCAAGATGTAAAATCTTGGTTTACATTTGAATTTTCTGATGGTTTTATAAATGTTTATTTATTGCTTTCTGGTTTTGACTGTTGCAAAGGAGAAATTCAAATCTAGTCTTGTTTCTCTTCGTTGAAAATGAACAATTCTTATAGTTAGCAGCATTAAGCTACTTATTTTTGCTTTGAAGTTTAAAAACTTATCAGGGAATGCCTCTATATTAGTTTCTACTTAGTAATTTTACCTGCATATAGTAAACTTTCTTGCCCTTAAAATCTTTATAGTTGGAAGATCTTCTTTTGTGAAATAATTACTGATTTTGATCATTTGCCTCTTCCTGGGTAGGCTTGCCCAGAATTTACATGACCTGAGACTGGTGTCGTTCATGTACTCTTATGTTCACTTTATCTTGAGAGACATCTCTTCTGCATCCTGAATATGTTTTTTATTTTTATTTTTTATTCTTAAGTTAATCACCATATATTACATCACTACTTTTTGATGCAGTGTACCATGATTCATTGTGCAAAACAACCAGTGCTCCATGCAGAACGTGCCCCCTTGAATACCCATCACCAGGCTAACCCATCCCCCCACCCTCCGCCCCTCTAGAACCCTCAGTTTGTTTTTCAGAGTCCATCCTCTCTCATGGTTCGTCTCCCCCTCTGACATACTTCCCCTCATTCTTCCCCTCCTGCTATTTTCTTTTTTCTTAACATATGTTGCATTATTTGTTTCAGAGGTACAGATTTGTGATTCAACGGTCTTGCACAATTCACAGCACTCACCATAGCACATACCCTCCCCAATGTCTATCACCCAGCCACCCCATCCCTCCCACCCCCACCACTCCAGCAACACTCAGTTTGTTTCCTGAGATTAAGAATTCATCATATCAGTGAGGTCATATGATACATGTCTTTTTCTGATTGACTTATTTCACTCAGCATAACAGCCTCCAGTTCCATCCACGTCATTGCAATTGGCAAGATCTCATTCCTTTTGATGGCTGCATAATATTCCATTGTGTATATATACCACCTCTTCTTTATCCATTCATCTGTCGATGGACAACTTGGCTCTTTCCACAGTTTGGCTATTGTGGACATTGCTGCTATAAACATTGGGGTGCACATACCCCTTTGGATCCCTACATTTGTATCTTAGTGGTAAATACCCAGTAGTGCAAATGCTGGATCGTATGGTAGCTCTATTCTCAACTGTTTGAGGAACCTCCATATTGTTTTCCAGAGGGGTTGTACCAGCTTGCATTCCCAACAACAGTGTAGGAGGGTTCCCCTTTCTCCACATCCCCGCCAACATCTGTCGTTTCCTGACTTGTTCATTTTAGCCATTCTGACGGGTGTGAGGTGGTATCTCATGGAGGTTTTGATTTGGATTTCCCTGATGCCGAGCGATGTGGAGCACTTTTTCATGTGTCTGTTGGCCATTTGGATGTCTTCTTTGGAAAAATGTCTGTTCATGTCTTCTGCCCATTTCTTGATCGGATTATTTGTTCTTTGGGTGTTGAGTTTGATAAGTTCGTTATAGATTTTGGATACTAGCCCTTTATCTGATATGTCATTTGCAAATATTTTCTACCATTCTGTCGGTTGTCTTCTGGTTTTGTGAACTGTTTCTTTTGCTGTGCAAAAGATTTTTATCTTGATGAAATCCCAATAGTTCATTTTTGCCCTTGCTTCCCTTGCCTTTGGTGATGTTTCTAGGAAGAAGTTGCTGCGGCTGAGGTCGAAGAGGTTGCTGCCTGTGTTCTCCTTTAGGATTTTGATGGACTCCTGTCTCACGTTTAGGTCTTTCAGCCATTTGGAGTCTATTTTTGTGTGTGGTGTAAGGAAATGCTCCAGGTTCATTCTTCTGCATGTGGCTGTCCAATTTTCCCAACACCATTTGTTGAAGAGACTGTCTTTTTTCCATTGGACATTCTTTCCTGCTTTGTCAAAGATAAGTTGACCATAGAGTTGAGGGTCCATTTCTGGGCTCTCGATTCTGTTCTCATTGATCTATGTGTCTGTTTTTGTGCCAGTACCATACTGTCTTGATGATGACACCTTTGTAATAGAGCTGGAAGTCCAGAATTGTGATGCCGCTGGCTTTGCTTTTCATTTTCAATATTCCTCTGCCTATTCGGGGTCTCTTCTGGTTCCATACAAATTTTAGGATTATTTGTTCCATTTCTTTGAAACAAGTGGATGGTATTTTGATGGGGATTGCATTGAATGTGTAGATTGCTCTAGGTAGCATTGACATCTTCACAATGTTGATTCTCCCAATCCATGAGCATGGAACGTTTTTCCATTTCTTTGTGTCTTCTTCAATTTCCTTCATGAGTATTTTATAGTTGTCTGAGTACAGATCCTTTGCCTCTTTGGTTAAATTTATTTCTAGGTATCTTATGGTTTTGGGTGCAATTGTGAATGGGATCGACTCCTTGATTTGTCTCTCTTCTGTCTTGTTGTTGGT
>NW_027399424.1:0-7859 GCF_003265705.2 Callorhinus ursinus | reverse complement strand
TGACGGTGATGGTGATGTTGTACTCGGCCTGGCTCTCTCTATCCAGCATTCTCTCCGTTTCCAATGTGTAGTAATTCTCAACAGAAGATTTTACTATGAAAGGGAGGTTTTCTGGGATAGAACAAATCATCCTCCCATTGTCCCCAGAGTCTCTGTCTCGTATGCTAAAAACCATAACCACAGTCTCAGGCAAATTTTCTGGTATTAGACTGGTAATTGATGACACGGCAATTTCAGGAGCATTGTCATTCACATCCATCACCTGAATTCTGACTGTTGATTTTCCAAAGAGGCCTCCCCCATCTGTGGCTTGAATGATTATTGAGTATGATTCAATTGTTTCAAAATCCATGGATGCCGTTAAACTGATTTCTCCGGACTTTTGATTAATTTCAAATGTCTTGCGAATATCTTCTGAGGCATGGGAAAAAGAATATGATACTTCTCCATTTTTTCCTGAGTCTAAATCCCAAGCGGAAACGGTGACAATGATTAAGCCCAATATGCTATTCTCTGGAATCTTCACCTCATAAAATGGCTGCTCAAACTCAGGGGAATTGTCATTAACGTCCACAACCACCACCCGAACCGAGGCAGTCCCGGACCTGGCCGGAGACCCGCCATCCAGAGCAGTGAGGATGAAACTGAGCTCGGACTGCTCTTCATAATCCAGTGCCTTGTCCAGAACCAACTCCGGATATTTCCTATTGTCTGGATTGACTCTCATTTTAATGTGGAAATAAGAGTTGGGGCTTATTGTGTAGTTCTTTAGAGCGTTGATTCCTACATCTAAATCCTTCGCGCTTTCTAGTAAGAACACAGCACCAACAGGACTATTCTCTGGGATTTCTAAGAGCATTTCTTTTTCTAAGAAGACAGGAGAGTGGTCATTTATATCCCTGACCTGGAGCTCAATCCGTAAAAACTGCAAAGGGTTTTTCATTAATACCTGGAAATGCAACACACAGGGCTCCGTGGAGCCACAGAGCTCCTCCCTGTCTAGTGATTCGCTTAAGAGCAAATCTCCGTTGTTTATGTCCAGCTGCAAACGCCTTTTGTTATCATTAGAGACCACCTGAGCCCCTCTTGAGACCAGCTCACCCACTTCTAGTCCCAGGTCTTTTGCCAAATTGCCTACAAAGCTCCCACTCTGCATTTCCTCTGCCACCGAAAAGTGCCCAGACTCGGAACCCGCCTGAGACATTCCTAGCAAAACAAAAAGAAGCAGAACTTGCCTTATCTGCACAGTGTCTGCCCTTCCGTTCTCCATAGTTCCTTTAGGGAAAGCTTCCTGCAGAATCGCTTCAGCTTCTCTTCGCAGTTCTGGGAAACGTGCCTCTGATAATGTCCACCAAATCTTCGGAGGCCTATGGATTTTAACCCTATTGAGTAGCTTGTAGTTCGCCCCTTGAAGGCGTGTTCTTTCTGTCTTCCCACCGCTCTGTGCGCACTGGGTAACAGTGTCCTGAACATCATCCAATGTAGTTTTTTTTTCACCCCCGCGATGTTATCCTGCAGCGCCACCATGCGTCTCTAGAGATTTTCAGTTAGGTGAAAGCTACCTAAATTCCATTAATATCAATGTCCTTCAGAAACAAATGTTGTTTTACTAATTTTGTTTAAGTGATTACAAATATATTCTATCTTCCATAAAAAATGTTTTATACTCTTTAAAGTTCCTGATGCTGTTAGTATTCTTTTAAATACAAGATCTAATTCCTGGCTCCCAGGAGTTCCCAATCTTTCTGAGAAAAAAAACCTGAAACAGGATTGCATCACTACTTTGCCTTCTTTCGGTTGTAATGGAAAGGGAAAGTATACACGAGTCACTTTGGGATTCCCCTCAGAAGATATGAATTGGGTAGATCATGAGATGAAACACAAATAGATAGTTGTTACAGAGCGAGAAGTCATCTCTATAGATTTCCTTCACAACAGTCAGCTGTGAACTGGGAGAAAATGAAGTAAAATACTGGGGTGGAACACATTAGGTAAAGTCATAATTTAGTTCTAATTTCTCATAATTTACACAAAGTATTTAATACGTACGCAAACACAAACATGTTACTTTCATTTAAAGCAGGCTTACTCCTAAAACCATCTTCCCTCAGGCTCACAAGATTTATTCAGCTACAACTATGGTCACCTGTCTTCTCTTTCAACCCCAAAAGAGAGAAATTCTCTTTCCCAATCATAGAGCAAAAACTTAGTTTTACTCTGATTAGACAATTAAGATCATAGACCTGCTTTTGAAGCAATCATTTCAAAAGGTATAGAGGCATATAATTATAGGTGGAGATTTTAGTCTCAGAATCTGAAGACCGATCTTTGGACTTTGCTTTGTTTTAAAACTGGGACCACCTTTTAAGCTTTGGGTGGTTTGAGTCCTAGCCAAAGTGCAAGGTTGAGAGAAATTGTTTGAAATAGATCCTAGAAGCTCTCAATAATCCTCTCAAGAATGGATCAAGGAGGTTTCCAAAAATTTTACATTTAAAAATGGTAAGTTCAAATTACATTTTTTAAAATGTAAGACACATTATTGAAAAATTGATTACTACAAAAAGGTAGAAACTGAAAAGTAGGTAGGTTGACTACACTCAGTTATCCTCCTTCCTTTTAAAATACTCACTAAAATGACAGAAAAACCTAAAGTGGTATGAATTCATAAAGACTCAGAATGCACAAGTGAACACCCATAATATTGATGACAGAAATTAGAAAAAAGAGCAATTGAGTTAGCAGTTCCAAGAAACATCTAAACTAAAGTTCCTGCATTGGAGATATTCACACAAAACTAGTGGGTTTTTCTACAATATCCCATTTAGGTACAAGATTTAGAAGAGCCAAGTGTCAGTTAAGGACTAAAAAATAAGTTATTAGGTGACAGTATGTAAATGGAGAGTTGGATACTCTGATCCTCTCATCATCCTACATAGATAGGAAAGTATCTCAGAGGCAGAGAATGGGAAGTTAGTTCTTTGGAGAAATTAAATGGGACTATCCCTAGTTTTGGAGGCCTTAGGCAGAGTTGAGTGCAAGTTGAGGTATAAAACTAAAAATATGGAGGTTAAGCAAAATTTTGCATCCTGAATGATGAGATTTCCATATTACCCTTACCATGCAATACTCTCTGGTTGTAGGACACAAGGTATATACCTGACCTTCTCTCTAACTTTCCGTCACACAGAAGCTACTATAGAATTCTAACCTGGAAAATATGGAAAGCTCAGATAAAGATTTACACACTGATATTTTGGAGGGGTCTCCCAAGTCAATAGCCCTATCCTAGCATGGTTACATTAGAATGAAGTCCTACCATCAACAGGCCTCATGTTTTCACACACACACACACACACACACACAAAAAGCAGACAGGATGGTATCTCATCATTTTTAAATATGAGAAGATAACCCAGGACCACAGGACATTTGAAGAAATTCCTACAACATGACTAGGAAGGTCAAACTGCCATCACCAAAAAACAAAACAAAAAGGAACAGGAAGAGACATATATAATAGAGAGAAAACAGAAAAAAGTCTTTAAAAATGTCTGATTAATATCCCCAGAATGGTAAAATCTAATAAGAGCTAATACTTATTGAGAATTATTATGTGATACCCATTGTACTAAGTAACACATATACATTTACTCAACAGTAACTGTATGAAGTATGTATTCTTACTGTAAGATTGAAAATAGATTAGGGCTTAAGTGCCCCCTACTAGCTATATAACCTGGATAAGTTCTTAACTTCTATGTAACTCACTCTCATTTTAACAATGGATGTAACAGTAATTTTTACTGCATAATGCTTTTTTGTATAAGGTATTTTATTTTATTTTTTTAAAAATTTTATTTATTTATTTGAGAGAGAGAGAATGAGAGATAGAGAGCACGAGAGGGAAGAGGGTCAGAGGGAGAAGCAGACTCCCTGCTGAATAGGGAACCCGATGCGGGACTCAATCCCGGGACTCCAGGATCATGACCTGAGCTGAAGGCAGTCGCTTAACCAACTGAGCCACCCAGGCGCCCTGTATAAGGTATTTTAAAATAATAAATTAATTATAGATGAGGGAAGCTAATACATTTACAAATCTATAAAAAGATAATATGGAAAACACTTAGAGAACCAAAAAGGGCTCTTAAAAATAAATATTGTCAGCCAAAAAAACAACTTAAATATAAAGGCTGGATGATAAAATAAATTGTCCAAAAAGTAGAGCAAGAGACCGAGAATATAAGAAAGGAAAAAAAAATAGTGTTCAGAGTATCAATCCAAGAGATCCAATATTTAACTAATGAAATTCTGGTTAAAGTGAGAGTGTAGAAAATTCAAGGGAGAAATTATGGTCAAAACGTAACAAGAAAATTTCTCAGAACTGAAAGTGAGAGTTTAAATGTTAATAGGGTACACCCTTAAGACCAGATAGATAAATAAATAAATAAATAAATAGATTAATAACTGATACTCGGATATTTTCACACTTCCAGAATGAAAAAATGGGAGTGACATTAAAAGAGCTAAGAATCAGAAGGAAGGGGCACCTGCGTGGCTCAGTCAGCTAAGCTTCTGACTCTTGATTTTGGCTCAGGTCATGATGTCAAAGTCTATGAGACTGAGCCCAACTTGGGCTCTGGGCTCAGCAGGAAGTCGCTGGAAAATTCTCAGAAGGTAATCAGTCTACTGAACAGCAACTCTATATGCAAGAACACTGATTTCAAGCTAGAATTTTACAGCCAAAACTATCAATCAGATGAAAAGAAAAACAAGAGACCTTTACCAAGCAAGTTTTCAAAAACTTTTACCTCCTCTGAATCATCTTTATGAAACTATTGAGAGCTGTGTATCAGTTAAATAAGGGAGTAAACTAACAAAAAAGAATAGATTGGATCTTGTAAACCAACACAAGAAAGTATTAAAGGAAAAAGTCCCAAGGTGACAGCCTATAGAACAACCAGTGTTGGAAACAATCAAGGAAACTAAAAGGCAACCTTATGGCAACCTTATGGGATGGGAGAAGATATTTGCGATGACATATCTGATAAAGACTTAGTATCCAAGGGGCGCCTTGGTGGCTCAGTTGGTTAAGGGTCTGCCTTCCACTCAGGTCATGATCCCAGGGTCCTGGGATCCAGCCCCCGCATCTGCATCTGTCTTTTGTTGGGCCCCCTGCTCAGCAGGGAGTCTGCTTCTCCCTCTCCCTCTGACCCTTGCCACCACCCCCATCGTGCCCTCACTGGCTTGCTCTCTCTCTCATGAATAAATACTTAGTATCCAAAATATATTTAAAAACTTACACAACTCAACACCCAAAAATAAATAATCCAGTTTAAAAATGGGCAGAAGACATAAATCGACATTTTTCAATAGAAGACATACAGATGGCCAATAGATACATGAAAAGATGCTCAACATCACTCATCATCAGGGAAATACAAACCAAAACTACAATGAGATATCACTTCACACCTGTCAGAATGGCTAAAATCAACAACACAAGAAATAACGTGTTGGCAAGGATTTGGGGAAAGGAGAACCCACTTACATTGTTGGTGGGAATGCAAGCTGGTGCAGCCCTTCTGGAAAACAGTATGGAAGTTCCCCCCAAAAGTTAAAAATAGAACTACCTTATGATCTATCAATTGCACTACTAGGTATTTACCCAAAGAATACAAAAATACTAATTTGAAGGGATACATGCACCCTAGTATTTATAACAGCATTATCAACCATAGCCAAATTATGGAAAGAAGCCAAATGTCCATCAACTGATGAATGGATAAAGTAAGATGTGGTACACACACACACACACACACACACACACACACACACACAGGAATATTACTCAGCCATAAAAAAGAATGAAATTTTGTCATTTGCAACCACATGGTTGTGGAGCCAGACAGTATTATGTTAAACAAAATAAGTCAGTCAGAGAAAGACAAATACTATATGATCTCACTCATATGTGGAATTTAAGAAACAAAACAAAGGATCATGGGGGGAAAAAAAGAGAGAGGAAAACCAAGAAACAAACTCTTTTTAAAAAAGATTTATTTATTTTATAGAGAAAGCTCGAGGGGCGGGGTGCAGAGGGAAAGGGAGAGAAGGAATCCCAAGTAGACTCTGACCAGGGAGCCCGAATCAAGGCAGGATCCCAGGACCCTGAGATCATGACCCTGAGATGATGACCTGAGCCAAAACCGAGAGTCAGATACTTAAAGGACTGAGCCACCCAGGTGTCCCCATGAACTCTAAACTATAGAGAACACACTGATGGTTACCAGAGGGGAGGTAAGTGGGGGGATGCATGAAATAGGTGATGGGGATTAAGGAGTGCACTTGTTGTGATGAGCACCAGGTATTGTATGGAAGTGCTGAATCACTAAATTGTACACCTGAAATTAATATTACACTGTATGTTAACTAACTGGAATTTAAATAAAAACTTAAAAAAAGGAATAACCAGTGTTAATGAATCAGAGATACAAAAGGATCTGGGTGAAGATCTGAAATAAATTGATACGTATCTGACATTTTTTAATATTTAAGAGAAACGTTATTCAAATGAGAGTATGAAAAATCAATAATAGTAAAAAGAAAATGATGCAAGTGAAAACAATGGTCAACCCTCAGAATGAAGTTTTTCAAGAAAGGAAATGTAATCATATTAAACTAATGTGTATTTTGAAGTAATCTTGGTAATACAGACAAAAACTACTAGTTTAACTTAAAAAAATGACACCTCTATTGGGAGAATAAGAGAGAGGGCACATGAAATGTTTGGATATGTGTTAGTTGGAAAGTAGAGAAGTTAAATCCTTTTTTATCATAGGAAGAAGTGATTAAAGTATAAACTGAATGTTATGATACAGTGGTATAAACATACTACTTAGAAATATTGAGAGCAATTCTAGAGAAACTACTCTGTAGGAGGGGCCTGGAGATTGTGAAGAATTTATTGTTTTTCTTCATGACTTTTAGTTCATCTTGATTTTAAATTTTCCTAACAACTAAAATAAATTTACAAAATGAAATGAAAAGTGATTATCTTTCCAACAGTCCACCAATATTCTCACAAAAATTTTCAAAATGTTTTTATTTTCATTTTCATGCAGACTATTACATTTTCTTGGAATTGTAAGACATGACTTATTTTTACATGTCAGCAAAAGTGAACACTAGAAAAAGGTAAGAGTAGTTTATTTAAGGGAAATGAAATAATAATATGACTACAAGGTATCTTGTGAGTCCAATATCACTCACAAGATGATCTCATTGTGTCATGAGCAGTGTAATAGAAAAATATTTATTTTTAAATGCTATATGACATAGTTTTTAAATATATGATTAAATAGAATCTTAGATAAGGTCAAAAGTGCGGGTATGTCTTCTTACGTGAAGGAAGTACAAGGTGATTAGGATCAAGAGATTAGTGTATGAAATATACTTAAGAAATAATAACTAAATGCTTGCACATTTTGAAATGGTTAAACCTTAAAACTATTATTTAGAAAAGGGTGCTAATTAAAGCTACCTATTGATTAATGCAAAAAGGATGAAATAACATTGTAAAACAGTTATAGAGCACTTAAAATTAGGCTTGAAACTGCATAATAACTAGGAGTTTTAAAACTAAACTAATATGGATATTAGAGTACAACACTTAAAAAAAGAATTCTTACTGAAAATTAAATCCATAGCTATTTCGAAAGGTGGGCTTTTCCTCAGTATTCCTCCCAGAGCTCTGTGCCTGGATATTGGGGATAATGGGCTTGAGGAACTTGAATTCATTGGTCCCCGAGTCTCCCGTCAGACACACCTCGTACTGGTAGCTGTGGGACAGGGTCCCCGCG
>NW_027399423.1:0-7859 GCF_003265705.2 Callorhinus ursinus | reverse complement strand
ATCTGCCTTTTTCTGTACCTGTGCTTGGTTCCAGAAGTGCTGATGGCTGGGCCTGGTGTGGAGCCAGTGCTTCTCCATTCTGGGAACGCACTAAGTGGCCCCCATAGCTGAGAACCACTGAGTCTTGTGAGTCTTCCTGGCCGCTCCCTATGGTGTGCGGGAAGCACCTGGGCGGAGCAGGTGGGGAGTGCCGGTGTGCGTGGTCCCTCCACAGTGCCCCCCACAGGCCGCACGGTGGAGACAGAGACTTGGGACCCCTTTACCTTGTTCTGACTTCATAATGACGAAGAACAGTAGCAAGAAACCCGAAGTGCACCAGCAGACGCTTGGTGTTTTACTAAGCTTTATGCACCGCTGTATGATTTGAAAACCAAATTTATTTTTGAAGAGGTAGTTACATAGGCACTGCCTTATTTATTTAGTCAGGAAATTTTCCCACGGTAACCAAAACAAGCTACTTTAGAAATTATGACATGTCATTACTCAGGGGAAAAACAGCCAAAAAGATGAAAGTTCAGTTTTTCTTTAAACGTGGAAAGCTGAGACCGGTTTCACTAGCTCCAGCCTCCCCTCAGTGCTCGCTCACATGGAGACACCTCCCTGTCTTCCCCCCCCCGGCCCCCGCAGCTGCCTGCCACACCCCTGCGGCCCTGGGCCCCCTCCACTGCGGAGGGTCAGCTCAGGGGTGATTCAGCTGGAGCAGACCTGCTGATGCACCCCCAGTGTCCCAGGCACACTGCGGGTCACACAGCTTGCGTGGGGCTCAGAGTGCCTCCCAGACATGAAGCGTTCAGGGTGCTGTGCTCAAATCATTCCCATGCAGCCCAACTTCTCCCCATGCCTCTGCCTGCACCCCACCCAGGATGCTCTTGTTGGTTCACAACCAGCTGACAGTGGGCTCGTCAGGGCTGGGGTAAAGGGAACTTCCACTCTTAAACACTGTTGTATTACTATTAGACATTTTTACAGTAACTTTATTATTCCTATAATTAGTTTTTAAATTAACCTGAAAAGAATGAAAGAGGCTGAAGACAAAGAAGGATCTCAAAGCCTGTTTGATCCTGAACCATCACCTTCATAGCAGCTTGTGTGGGTCGACCTGGCACGTTTTGGGTGTGGTGTGGTGCCACAGGTGTTTGGGGGGGGGTAGTGCTCTTTCTCGACCTCCTCAGACTCTTGTCTTCTTTTGTGCCCTGTGAGGGTCTCACCCGGACCGCCCCCCACACGGGTGTGCAGGTCTCAGCCACCGCCCCCCCCTCCCCGCAGGTGAGCTGGTCTCACCCGGACCGCCCCCCACACGGGTGTCCAGGTCTCAGCCACCGCCCTCCGCCACCCCACCCCCCCAACCCCCGGCGCGTGTGTGCAGGTCTCGGCGGGACCCTTGAGGCCCAGGCTGCAGGGAGGTGCTGGGATTGCACTGCCTAGGGTAGAAAGGAGGGAGCTGTCCGTGGTATTTATCTAGAAACCAGTTTCCTGGGAGTATCAGGCCTTGATGTTCAAGCAGGAGCCAGAGCCCTGGAGTCCATAGCCAGGCCGAGTCTCAGGTCTCGCAGTAAAAGGTCTTTCCCCGTTCTGCTGCCTGATGACCTTGTGATGGCGAACCCCCATCACTGTGGAGTCCCAGCGTCACCCAGCTCTTCTCAGGATCACCGGCACGGCCTGTGAACACTGGGACTGGCCGCGGTGTGGCAGGTGGTTGAGGAACTGCGCAGCGTAGCCGGCTCATCACGGGGAGGCGGGCTTGGGGCACGTGGGGAGGCCCAGTTCCGCCATCTCTCCCGCTCTCCTCCTCGGTGTGCTTGGTCTGGAGTCTGCTGGTCAGGGGATGGGACTTCATTAGCACCACTGGTACACTCTGTAGATTGTGTTGACCACCAAACATGGAGACATCTGTTGTGGCCAAACTGCATGCGGCTTTGGGAATCGTGTATGTAGCACATATTTTTATTTGGTAATAGGAAATCTAGGAGAAACTGCTAAGAGGAAGAGCTAAGATTTAGATGATGTATAAATTGCCATCTTAGCATTCCATTATATGCTTTGAAACAGATGTGGGCCCCTGGTCACGGCCCTTTAAAGGAAAGGGGCCATGTTCCTTTTCATACAAAGAAAGGATTGAACACATTTTTTTCTGTATTATAGAACAGTCTAGAAATTCTCAAGAATTGCATGTGATTATATATTGAAAAAGGACTATTTCCCAGTCTTAAGCATAGGAAACTGAGACCACAGATGTTTCTCAAGGAAAATTTTATTAGAAGTTGTAAAAATACTGTATTACATGTTTACCTTGTTACCTGCCAAAAGTAAATATAAATTTTATTGAAAATACATGGAATTTTTCATCTTTAGGTTTTTATATAATTCATAACACTTTTTAAATCTTAGGTATTCACAATAGAGAGGGGTCTCATCAATTCCAAGATTACCAGAATCAAATAGAAACTGCCAATCTTATAATTGAATTTTTTCCTTGTTTAAAATTTCTTTCTACTTTGGAGATTGGACAGTGATTAAAAGTAGCAGCCCATTTAAATAACCTTAAAAAAAATCCCTAACACATAGTCTAAATCTGAAAATGAAGAAAATAGAGTTCATCATAATTTTTAAAGAGCTCTATTGATGCAATGTTTGCAAATCCCTAAGGCCCAAGGAAAATAATCTAAATGGTTCATTATTTAGCTTATTGAACTTTGCTGCAGTTAGGTTGACGGATGATGGCAATGCTTCCCAATCACCAAAGCACCGTTTTAAAAGCATTTTTTATTGAATAAAGTGCTTAGAATATTGCACCCTGGAGCTTTATTCAGGGAAATGGCTCAATTGATGTTTTCTGTTTGACCTCAGCTTTGACCTATCACAACATGTATGGTTAATAAGCAACATTATCATTTCAGAGATGTCACTGGTTTTGTCCATTCTGCATCAACACTCTGCTCTTATGATCCCTACGTGTTTATGGCTCTTGTGTTCTCTTCGTCTTTAGAAAGAATGTAATTTAAGTAGAATGTTCTTGTTTCTGAGTCCCTGGTATCACAGTTGCAATTCTTCACAACATAAGTGGCCTTCATTTTCATTTTCCTGAAAACAGAAAGGATCTCTTACCTTACCTACAGATGTGCACAAAGGAATGTTTTATACAAATAATGAAATTCTGGGGGAGTTAATGTTAAATCCTTAAAGGCTCTGTGAGGTACAGTCATTAAATACTTGCTGGGACGTGTCATCGGGGAACATCGGTGATACTTTAAGGTGTAGCAAGCGGTGGTAATATTCGAGTGTCAGTAACTCATCTTGTATTCACCACGTGGAGCCCACTGATGCCCTGTCCCTGTTTCTTATGATAAGTGATCAATATTTCATTTTCTCTGAGAGAGTAGAAAGTTTCACTTGCCTGTCGCTTTATCTCTACAGCCTGAGCATAGCAAACTGCAGCTTAGTAAACATTAGATGTTCCCTGGAAATTCCTAGACAGAATTAAGACCCATCCTCCTTCAGTTGTGGTGTGTCCCGTGCGAGACCCCGAATGTTGTGAGCCGTCAGAGCGGATGTGCGCTCCGTGGGCAGAGCCTTGGTGCTCACAGTCCCTAGCTCCAGGGATCAGGGCACACGGTGACACAAACCCTAAAGGCCTCTGGCCTCTTTGGGCCCAAAAAGACTGATTGGCCATGATTTTTAATGACCGCTTCCTTCTGAAAACTAGCTGTTTACTGGTAATATTCTTCTCCGCACTGTGGCAAGAACGTTCTGTGTTTACATGTTATTTTCAGATATAGATATCAGCTCCTCACTTGGACATTTATTTGCAAGAATCAGCTAAAATTTATGCCAAACCGCAAGTGGATTATTTAAGTGTGGAAGTCTATACCGTCCTTAATGGCCTTGCTTTGGGGTTTCCCAAAGCAAGCTGTCGTGCGTGGGGTGTGTCCCGTTGTATACTCGCTGTATTGTGCACACTCAGTGGCGTGGGGCTAACTGTGGTGTTGCATTAGTGCATGTGGGGGCGGGCCCCCGGCTGACGGATGCCTCCTCCCAGGAGCAGTGGACAATGTGTGCACAGCCGACCGTGACTGCTGATTGGAAGGATTTCCAGGTGATCAGACTGCATTTCATGTTCATAATCTGCCAAGTTATAACAATGATGGTAATACCACACTCAAGAATGAAGACAAGTCTGTGATCAGGTTATGATCTATCAAATGCCTGGTGAGACAGGCATCCCTGGCTTATACCTGGCAGGTATGTGTATGTCATTGCTAATATGATCAAAGAAAGTTCTCCCAAGCTTTTCAGTAATGGCACAGAAGCTTCTGAATAATGGAATTGTAGAGAAAGACTAATGTTAAGATCTTGCCTCATATTTTCTCTCCTACGGAAGGACCCTTGGGAACACCTTCCTATACTGGTTACTTAGCATGGAAAAGTGTGATGTGTACATAAGTTGCCTGTGACAAAGATTGTGTGTTACTAAGTGGCCTGTGGATGAGATTTAGCCCAGGCTCCCTCTTAAATATATTTTTCATATTCACATTTTAACTAATTTTACCTCTGTGTTATTGTCAGTAGTTACATTATTAGAAATTTCTAAAAGCTCAGTAGTCATGGAAATAGTCATTTTGAAATGTATTAAGCCTTTAAGTTTAGAGTTATCTTTACATTTCAGAGAATGATCTCTCAGCATTACATGTTGTTAGAACGTCAGGCAGCAGCTTCCGGAGGAACATGGCAGCACACAAGGAGGATTTGATAAACCACTTTCCCCACGTTTTATTCCAGTACTGACAAAACTGCCAAAACAGATCAAATCAAGCAGTAGCACTGGAAACTTCCTTACTAAAGAACCCATACCTGAGCACCAGGACAATTTCGTGTTCTGTGGGCTACGGATACAGGGCGAGGGGTGCTAGATGGCCCACCATCACAGAGAGCATCCCCCGGGAACAAGAAAAGACGTGCACCCCACCTCTACCCTCTGCCTGAGTTAGAGGGCCTCACTGATGGAGAAGGCAGGTGGCTGTGTGTTCCCTGCTCCTGAGATAATTCTGAGCCAAAGACCTGACCGTTTCTACCCATCCCTCAGCAGCTTTGTATGTATGTCCTGTTAGTACAGAGAAGACAACCAAAGAGAAGCCCTGGTCAGGAGAGGCCAGAGATCCAAAGCAACGTCCGTGCAAACACTGAACAACTCCCGCTCGCGCTCCAGCTCCCAGGGCACAGCCAGCAGCATGGTGGGGGGGCACGGCAGACGGAACTGCGTTTCCCTTGGAGGACATACCCGGGAGCACCTTGCAGACCAGACGAGAATGCTCCCCAATAAGAACAATAAGTGAACTCGCATCAACTAAAAAATTCAGAAGGATAAAACAAAACCAGAGGAAAGTAGGAGAAAGAAAAGGTAAGGAGAACAAAAAGTAATGATTGAGAAGGCAATAAATTCAGAAATTGTTGGCAAAAATCAAAACAAAACTAATACAAACCAGTGAGTGCAAACTAAGTGCAAAATTAACCCAACACAAAACTTTTCTGGAACAAGGAAGGATATTCCAAAGGTTTCTAAATCATTTCATGAAGCCAACTTAATTCTAAATTCTAAAATCTGATCAAGATAACATAAATATACACACAGTAAGAAAGAGATTTACAGATGAATCTTATGACCATAGAGACAGAAATCCTGTAGTACCCACAAACCTACAGTATGTTGAAAGATCATGACCCAATAGCATTTTTCCTAGGAATATGAGAATGATTCAGGACATACATTAGCATGGCTCTGTAGGAGTCAGAAATCACTTGATAATCTCACTTCCATTAGTGAGTGCCTTAAAAAAGGCATTTAAGTTAAAATTCAGTACCCATTCCTGGATCAAAACAAACAAACTAGGCCCCTCTCCACATCTAGTAATAGTCAATGCAAAATAGAGAGGTCCTTTCCTAGCATGATTCATGATACCAGTCTTAAATCAATACTCACCATCACACCAGATAAACTCTACAACCGTCCCAAGTGAAGAATAAAACAAGGATGTCTGCTAACTGCAGTACCATTTCATACTGTCCCGGATGTTCTATCCAGACAGTGTGTCAGAAAAAAATCATTATCGTTATTACAAGGAAATAAAATTACCGCTTAGACATGACGTGACTGTATATCTAGGCAACCGAAGAATCATCATTCAGGAGACCCCAATAAAAATACACAAACTCATACTTTCTTATATATCAACAACCACCTGCTGCATTGAAGATGATGGCCCATTCACAAAGCTACAACAATAAAAATATTTAATCATGAACTTAAGTAGAAATACGTCCTATGGGGAAAAAAAAACAGCTAATTTTAAAGCTGTTCTTCAAAGCACTGTTATTAATGCTTTACCTACATCAGTCTTCTAACAGATTCTGAAAGAGGTGTCCTCATTGATTGTTCAGGTAATTGTCAGCCCTGGCTCCCGTTCAGAAACACCTGAGGAGTTTTAAACCCTCCAATGTCTAGATTTCTTCCAAACCTACTGAAACTAAATCTGCAGAATGAAACATTCTTCACCAATTCCTTATATTATTCCTGATTGATCTGTTTTAAAAACAGTTAATTTCAGTAAATGTGAGGGTTGCGGTGTACGTTGCTTAATTAGTTAAGTAGGTACACATGTTCATATTAGACTGTTCTGCAAATCTACGTTTTACCAGCATGGAAGAACCTCCTGTGAAAAGCACTGTGCCAGGAGTCTGTAGTCTTGAGTCCTAGAAACCCCTCACCCCTGTTAGGCCTCCATTACCCATCAAAGGAGAGCAGGGCTGTATATTTATGCCTGTACCGGTGATGCCCCACCTCTCCCTCCCCCCAGCTCCCTCACAGTTACTGGAATACCCAAAGCAGTCTCGGGCCTTATATCTAATTGAATGTGATTGCAATTGCATACCTTCCCACATCCAGGCCCAAGTGGCTTCAGGTGAATTCAACCAAACATTTAAGGGGAAATAATACCAATTCTATAGAAACTCTTCCCAAATACAGTAGGGAAGAAACACTTGTCTGTGCTAAACTGACGCCAGTATCAGACAAAGGCATCATGAGAGAGCTACAAACCAAATCACTATGAGCATAGGTGCAGAAATCCCACAGAGTGGGGGCAGGTAAAGCCCAACAGGGGGTGAAAAAGATAACACATCCTGATTAAGTGGAGCTTACCCCAGGAATGGAAGGTTGGTTTGACAGTTGTAAATCGATCAATGTAATTTCCTGCAGACTATAGGGGGAAATCCATATGATCATTGCAGGAGCTTCATGGGGAAAAACACTCGGCAAAAATCCAGCGTCTGTTTCTGATAAAATCTCTCAGTAAACCAGGAGTAAAAGAGTTTGTGCAGCCTAATAAGGACATCTTTGAAAAATCCTGCTGTTAACATGATACTTCATAGGAAGCAATGAGTAAGTTCCTTCTAATGTTTGGAGCAGGCAGAGGAGGTGTCCTCTCTTTCCATGCAGAACTAGCCAGGGCACTAACACAAGAAAAGAGAAATAAAAGGCATACAAGCTGGAGAAGAAGAACTGTCTTTTTTGGTGGAGGATATGATTATCTTCATAGAAAATCCCAAAGGCTCTACTAAAAAAAAAAAAAAGTAATGTTTAAGAAGTGAATTTACCAAGATAGCACATCATAACGCCCATGTACAAAAATTACTTGTATTTTTATATACTAGCAGTGAGCAATTACAAATTGAGATTTTTTAATGTACCATATAAAATGCACCAAAAGCACATGAAATACTTAAGGATGGATCTAACCAAACATGCATAGGATCTGTGTGCTGTCAGCACCGAGACAGTGGAGAGTTGAAGAGGGCCTGTGTGTGAG
>NW_027399422.1:0-7861 GCF_003265705.2 Callorhinus ursinus | reverse complement strand
TTTTGTTCCCTGCAAGCTCTCCGTACAGCCTTGGAGGACCAGGGCAAAAATGGTGGCCTCCCAATCTCCACCCGGAGGAGCTGAGAACTCGGGGCCCCGCTCCTCAGTGTGTCCCCAGAGAAAAGCAGTCACTCCCTTGTCCCTGGTCTCCGGCCGCTCTCCGTGCTCACCCACCCTGTGACCGAGCATTTGTATCTCTGGCACCCGACCCTGTGTGGATTCTCCAAACCCAGCAGATCCCTGCGGTGCGTTCCCGCGCCGCTCCTCCCCGGGAAGGAAGGGGAGTCTCCCCGGATCTGCCACCTGTTGGGTCCCTGCTCCAGGAGCAGTGGCCCTACTGGGCCGCGGATCAGTTTATGGCAACCCCAAGGTGAGAGCCCCCGCCTCAGCTCCGTCTCTGCAGCCGGCTTCCCCGCTCCGATACCTGGGAGCTCTGGCGCACTCAGGCTCCCCCGGTCTTTCTGTTACCCCAAGGGTCCTGAGACCCCACTGTCCCGCGAGGGTTCCACCCCCGCTTAACCACTGGAGCGACGTCCCTCCGCGGAGCCGACTTCTAAAAGGTCCGATTGTGTGCTCCGCGGCTCTATCACTTGCCAGAAGCGGCCAGCGGAGGCCCCTCCCCCGCCGTCTATCCTCCCGAATATCGCCTCGGATTCACTTCTCCGCACGTCCTACCTTCCAGTAAGTGGTCGCTTCTCTGTTCAGATAGTTGTTGCTACTCTCCTCTTTGATCTCCTGTTGAGTTCGTAGGTGTTCAGAATGGTTTGATCCCTATTCAGCTGAATTCCTGAGACCAGACGAAATCTAGGTCTCCTACTCCTCGGCTATCTTGCCAGTGTGTCTTTCAAGATTGAGAGGAATGTGATTCCCAACTTAGAATTCTATATCCAGCTAAGCTATCAAGTAAATGTAAGGGCTGAATAATAATGTTTTTAGACATTTAAGTCTCACGTGCTTTTTCTCACAAAGTTATTGGAAGATATGCTCAACCAAAACTGGGTTTAAGTCAAAGGAGAGAAAGAGAGAGGAAGGGAGGGAGAGAGGAAAGACATAGGAAGGAAATGGGATCTACTCAAGAGAGTTATGAATGGAGATAGCAGGGTGACAACTTGCAACATATGAAGGCTCCAGTCTGCAGCAAGTCAGAGGCTCTGGAAGAGATTTCTTCAAGAAGACCTGTGTTAGAAGGATGGCAGGAAGGGAAGTGTGCTAAGGTGGGGACAGGGAAGCTGTGAAAAACAGATGTGAAAGAGGACTGTCTTTTTCACTACATTGGACAGAAAATAAATAATGCTGAAAACTAAAAGCACATGTATCACTCCTTCTTGATATTTCAGAGATTTCCAGAAATGAATCAGCAGAAAAAGTTAAGAGTGGTTACCTCTGGGAGTTGGAGGTGGTTGGGTTAGACAGGCAGAGGGCTGCTATTTTCATACTAAATCTTGTAAAGTTACTTGACTCTTAAACTATGAGCATATGTACCTTTTTGATCAAAGTTAGCTTAGAGATCACGCCTGGTCCCCTCTGTATTTTCCTGCCTGATGTTTGGTTTGCGTTGCTTCCCTGTGAGCTAGTATGTACTATGTGTGCATCTGCTCATTGCAGTAACTGTTGCTGACAGGCACCCACTGTCTTCTTGCTCACTGCATCTCACTTCTAAAGTCAGTTCCTTCCTTGTTGAATTAAACATGGCTTCTCCTGTCTCATTTTGATGTTGAACATGGTTTTGAACATTTCCCTGAGTCTGAAGCTGCATGGCTCTTGACAGGAGCTATTAAGAATGCTGACAGAGTATGGGGGAGGAGGGCCATGGAGGACACACAGCGGAGCAGGGAGGTAGGGGGAGCTGGCCCCTAGCTGGGCATTTTGGGGTATGGCTGGGTGTCCAGCAATCTGGCCCCAAGGCCACCCAAGTGGCGGTGTGGTGCTGCTTGTCCTGACTAGCTTGACAGCTTACTGAGTCTTTTCAGTGCCTGTGGTAGGAGACAGCCTGACTCATCCATGCATCTGAAGCTCTTGGGTAAACTTTTAGGACTTAGGCTTCAGCTGTTGTATAGATACCACCCTCCCTCAAGGCTTGACTCCAATACTATCTCTACCAGGGAAGCACAAGTCCCCTTGCTCTGTTGAGGAGAGATCCTTCCTTCTTTGTGTTCCCACATCTTTATAACTTGGCCTTTTTATGTGTCCTTTTCAAACTTGTATGGTCTTTAGGAGTCTCTCAAACCATCCAAAATCAGTGGCTTAAAACAACTGTGACTCTTGCTTATGAGTCTAGGGCTCAACCGGGCAGTTCTACAGACCAGGGCTAAGCTTAGCTAATCTCCAGTGGGCTTGCTCAGGTATCTGTGGTCAGTTGTGAGTCATCTGGGGACTGAGTGGCTTCACCTCACATGTCTGGAAGTTGGCTAGCTTCAGCTGGAGTGACTGGGGTAGCTATGCCATATGGTCACTCATCCTCTTTCCTTCTTCTATTCCTTCCTTCCTCCCTTCTTCCCTCCCTCTCTCCTCCTCCCTCCTTTTCATTCATCCATCCCTTCCTCTATACTTATGGTATCCTAATGAGAAAGACTGTATTATACACTTGTTTGAATGAAGATTCTTATAAAAACTTTTAATGCAGGGGCGCCTGGGTGGCTCAGTCGTTAAGCACCTGCCTTCTGCTCAGGTCATGATCCTGGGTCGAGCCCCACATCGGGCTCCCTCCTCGGTGGGAAGCCTGCTTCTCCATCTCCCATTCCTCCTGCTTGTGTTCCTGCTGTCGCTATTTCTCTCTGTCAAAAAACAAAAAACAAAAAACTTTTAATGCAGGCATTAGGGTGGGGATTTGGGAATAGGATACGAAAGAGGAGTCAACATATTTGGCTGAACTCTGTGTATACGTGTGTGTGGTTGTGAAGTTCAGGGGGTGGGTTATGTGTGCTATGAGCAGGATAAAAAAATCTTAGATATAAGGGATACCTGGCTGGCTCAGTCAGTAGAGCATGTGACTCTTGTTCTTGGGGTTGTAAGTTCATGGCCCTATTTTGGGTGTAGAGGTTACTTAAAAATAACATCTTGAAGGGGCGCCTGGGCAGCTCAGTTGTTAAGCGTCTGCCTTCGGCTCAGGTCATGATCCTGGGGTCCTGGGATCGAGCCCCGCATCGGGCTCCCTGCTCAGAGGGGAGTCTGCTTCTCCCTCTCCCAATCCCCCTGCTGTGTTCCTTCTCTTGCTGTGTCTCTCTCTGTCAAATAAATAAATAAAATCTTAAAAAATAATAACATCTTAAAAAATCTTAGATATGGATATATATTCCCCTATTAACCAGGTAATTATAGCCAAGTATGATAAGCATTTTGGTTACATATTACTCCAATTAGACTTTAATCCCCATGAACACAAAGAATATGTCTATCTTGCCACACCTGTGTCCCAGTAGTTTTCAGAGTGTCTGGCCTGTACTGGATAGTTAATGAATGTTTATTGGGTAAAGAATGTGGGATCTATGAACATTTTCAGCCCCCATCCTTGGTGAAGTATTGGGAATGATTTAGCAAGATCCAGTGTGGGATGGAGAAAGATTCTTAGTCAAGAGGAAAGAAAGTGGCCCTAGCTCTCCACCACAGAGCATACAAAAGCCTGTTGTGAGGGCTGCTCTATGATTTTCATTGTTATATTTAACAACTATGTGGTATAAAGACAAATACATAATATTATACATTTTCTTAAAAATTCACTTTTTTCTTCTGATTTAAAAACATTTTTGTGTTGGGGTACCTGGGTGGCTCAGTTGGTTAAGCAGCTGCCTTCAGCTCAGGTCATGATCCCAGGGTCCTGGGATGAAGCATCACATCGGGCTCCCTGCTCAGCGGGAAGCCTCCTTCTCCCTCTCCCACTCCCCTTGCTTGTGTTCCCTCTCTCGCTGTCTCTCTCTCTCTGTCAAATAAATAAAATCTTAAAAAAAAAACATTTTTGTGCATCTCTTAACAGTATTGTGGGCCCTGGGCAGTGTGCCCACTGTACCTAATGAATACATGGGCCCTGGGGTAGCATGGACAATGCAGTTTGGGCTACAGCAGGAGGCCAGGATCCTCAGAAGCATTTTCCAATAATAACCCACCTCTTTATTTCTTCTTCTTCTTTTAAAGATTTTATTTATTTATTTATTTATTTATTTATTTATTTATTTATTTGAGAGAGAGGGGAGAGTGGGTGTAGGGAAGGAACAGAGGGAGAGAGACAAGCAAACTCCATGCTAAGCATGGAGCCGGACATTGGGTTTGAGCCTACAACCCTGAGATCATGACTGAGCTGAAATCAAGAGTCAGATGCTCAACCAACTGAGCCACGCAGGCATCCCCCCCCCACCTGTATATTTCTTCTCCTGAAAAACCCAAGCCATTTCATATGCCCTCCCTGGTCCACAGAAAACATCCTGCTTTTGTGAAGTCTTGGCCAGATAGTCCAAATAACAAACATTAGTCATTGTTGATGATGATGATGAAAGTAATGATAATGACTTGTTTATTATGTATCAGGCACTGTGTAAAAAACATTTTTCAAAACTTTCATATATTGTTGGAATGTGCCAGGGAAACATTGGAACTTCAACATGCTTAAAAGTATGCCCTTGATTTCTGAGAAGACTTGGCTCCTCTGTGGTTGCTCACAAGTACCCACTCCCTTTCTTTCAGTCACAGCACCTTCATATCTCTGTAGGGAGCCTTTCCTCACTCATTGAGAGCAGTTAGTGTGGGCACATGACCCAAACATGGACAAGTACATTAGTTTTTTGGGGACTTTGAATCTTGAGTGAAGTAATGCTAGAATGCAAAACATCAGTTAGAGGCCTGTTGTTGGAATGAATGAGCTCTGACAAAGTTGTCAGCTATTGCCTGACACCTACACCAGTCCTTCCCTATCTATGCAACACACTGCATGGCTCCCACTCTAATTAAACCTGGTTTTCTAGTTCAGCTGATTCTTTCTTTAATTCAAATAGAAAAAGAACTTATAAGAAGGATATTGGGTTGCTCAGAGCCAGTTTTCTTTGCCATCAAAGAACTTTTTAATGGATGCAGCCCCTAAAGGAACCATAGTTGTAGTGATTGGAATTACTGAAAAGCAAACCCTGGGCCCAAAATGGGGTCACTTAGGCCAAGTCACTGCACTGAGGCTTAATACCTAACTTAACAGCAGTTTCAACCTCCCCCTCCCCCTGGAATGCAGTTTTAACTAGTCAGTTGGAATTTTCTGGTTGGCACCAATAAGATAATCTGTCACATGTGCCTTCTCCACCCAGCAAAGGAAGATGAGGCAATCTACCTAGTAAGACTCTTGTTCCCAACAGAGGGTGACCACACAAGAAATAATCCTTTTTCTGTGTATGACTTCCTTGTTCTGTCTTTTTTTTTTTTTTAAGATTTTTATTTATTTATTGAGAGAGAGAGAGCATGAGAGGGAGGAGGGTCAGAGGGAGAAGCAGACCCCCTGCTGAGCAGGGAGCCCGATGCAGGACTCAATCCTGGGACTCCAGGATCATGACCAGAGCCGAAGGCAGTTGCTTAATCAACTGAGTCACCCAGGCGCCCCTCTTGTCCTGTCTTTAAAAACCTTTCCCTTTCTGTAGCCCTTCGCAGCTCCCCTCTAATTGCTGCATGGGATGCTGCCCGTTTGGTGAATTGATTAATAAAGCCACTTGGATCTTTAAAATTTACTTGGTTTAATTTTTGTTATTTAACAGAACAAGGGTGTGTTTTTTTCTTTAATAACAAAAGCTGAAACTCTGCAGGGCCCAAGTCTAAGATCCTATTTAGCTAGAGAGGAGTTCACGGCAAGCCTCCTGACCTAACACCCCAGAACAGGAAGATAACTTCGGAACTTAGTTTATTTCCATACAAATGGGATTTTAAGTCCTTATCAGGGTAACGGAAACAAAAAAGAATGTCATACAGACACATTTAAGGTAGCCTGGTTAATTCCTTCTTCTTTTGGAACAACTACATTATCAAGATTAAGCTTCACTGCCTGTTAGACTTGCTTCTGCTGGGAAGCAGTTGAATTGATTTTGAACTTCTTCTGTGAAACGCTTAGTGCTTTGTCAGTAAAATTACTGTAATATCTTATGCCATCTGTCATATTCCCTTCTCGCAGCAGGAGCCCTCTCCAACCACAAAATTCTCAAGCTGAATTTCAGTCTTCAGAGTGGTTAGTATTCGAGCCCACATTCTGCGGTGCTCTCCTGGCCGGCTAGGGATGGGGCCGCCAAGTGAGTGGTGGCCTGGTTTTTTATTTTGTTGCAGGAAGAAGCACCCTCACCCTGGGCTAGAGGCATTGATGAGCTGAGGCAGTTTTGCAAATATCCCCATTCCTGGAGGCCTTGGAGGCTTTGAGGCAGCTGGGCTAGGACAAGGGTGAGTTGGGTGGCGTGAGTGAGGCATTCACCTGGGGTGCAAAATTTAAAGAGGTATCAAAAAACTTAGCAAAGACAGATAATATTTTAATGTGATATTTAAAACATTAAAATTAATGCATAAAATCCATTATGAAGAAAATATCAAACATTTCCATGAAGTCAAGATCAGTAATCAAACATTTGCTGTCATCCTGGGACCTGAGGCAACAGGGAAAATCAGAAGGGCTGTTACTCTGCTCCCTGACGCCACCTCCCAAATTTCTGGGCCATTTCTGCACACGGCCTAGGCTTCCAGCTCTGATCTGTGTGCTTCAACCATGAACCTGAACTGACACAGTATTTTGAAGTTGGTCTGAGGCCTGGTTTGGCTGTGGATATCTTACTTTGCCCTCATGTTGAATTGCTAGTTGAACTAGATATAAAATTCAGAGTTCAAAAATTTTTTTCTCACCACTTTGGATGGATGAAAACACTGGAATTACATTTGAGTGTTGCTGTTGAAATGTCTGTCTTATTCTTGTTCATATTGGGGTGACCTACTTTTCACTCTGCAGCTTTTAAAAGGTTGTTCTTTGTCCCTAATGCCCCCCAAATATCAATATAATATTTTTGTGTGGGGATTTTTTTTCCCATTTATCCTTTTTGAGCTTTTTAAAAAAATTTTTTATTGTTATGTTAATCACCATACATTACATCATTAGTTCTTGATGTAGTGTTCCATGATTCATTGTTTGTGCATAACACCCAGGGCTCCATGCAGAATGTGCCCTCTTTAATACCCATTACCAGGCTAACCCATCCCCCCACCCCCCTCCCCTCTAGAACCCTCAGTTTGTTTTTCAGAGTCCATCGTCTCTCATGGTTCATCTACCCCTCTGATTTACTCCCCTTCATTCTTCCCTCGTGCTATCTTCTTCTTTTTCTTTTTTCTTAACATATGTTGCATTATTTGTTTTAGAAGTACAGATCTGTGATTTAACGGTCTTGCACAATTCACAGCGCTCACCATAGCACATACCCTACCCAGTGTCTATCACACAGCCACACCATCCCTCCCACCCCTCACCACTACAGCAAACCTCAGTTTGTGTCCTGAGATTAAGAATTCCTCATATCAGTGAGGTCATATGATACATGTCTTTCTCTGATTGAATTATTTCCCTCAGCATAACACCCTCCAGTTCCATCCACGTTGTTGCAAATGGCAAGATCTCATTCCTTTTGATGGCTGCATAATATTCCATTGTGTATATATACCACCTCTTCTTTATCCATTCATCTGTCGATGGACATCTTGGCTCTTTCCACAGTTTGGCTATTGTGGACATTGCTTCTATAAACATTGGGTTGCACGTACCCCTTCAGATCCCTACATTTGTGTCTTTGGGGTAAATACCCAGTAGTGCAATTGCTGGATCGTAGGGTAGCTCTATTTTCAACTGTTTGAGGAACCTCCATACTGTTTT
>NW_027399421.1:922-7864 GCF_003265705.2 Callorhinus ursinus | reverse complement strand
CCTTTATCATTATGTAATTGCTTTTTTAAAAAATCTCTGGTGATATTTCTTGTTCTATTATATACTCTGCCTGACGTTACTCTGCCAATTTTTTCATGTATACATTTTGCATGATGTATCTTTTTTATCATTTGACCTTTAACCTGCGTATATTATCTTATAGATAGTATATCTTACTTTGTTTTAAAGATTATTTATTTATTTGACAGAGAGAGAGACAACAAGAAAGGGAACACAAGCAGGGGGAGTGGGAGAAAGAGAAGTAGACTTCCCACTGAGCAGGGAGCCTGATGCGGGGCTCGATGTGGGGCCCCATACCAGGACCCTGGGATCATGACCTGAGCCGAAGGCAGATGCTTAACGACTGAGCCACCCAGGCATCCCTAGTTTACTTTCTTTTTATTCAATCTGATAATCTCTACATTTTAACAGAATTTAGACTATTCCTAATGTAATTGTTTATATGGTTGGGCTTAAATTTATCATCTGCTTTTTATTTTCTTTCACATCTATACTTTATTTTTCTCTTTTCATGTCTTCTTTTTTTTTAAAGCTTCTTTTTTTAATTAATTAATTTATTTGACAGAGAGAGACACAGTGAGAGAGGGAACACAAGTGGGGGGTAGTGGGAGAGGGAGAAGCAGGCTTCCCACAGAGCGGGGAGCCCGATGCGGGACTCGATCCCAGCACCCTGGGATCATGACCTGAGCCAAAGGCAGATGCTTAATGACTGAGGAACCCAGGCACCCCTTTGTGTCTTCTTTTGGATTAGCAGTATTTTTATGATTCATTTGCATCTCCACTACTAATTGATTAGCTGAGCCTCTTGTTTGTAACAATATAAACTCTTCCAATCCATGTGCACAGAATATCTTTTCCTTTGTGTCTTTTAAAATTTCTTTCATTGTTTTGTAGTTCTCCGTGTACAGGAATTTCACCTACATGATTAAATTTATTCCTAGGTATTTTATTCTTTCTAATGCAGTTTTAAATGGGATTATTTTTTTAATTTCTCTTTCTGATAGATCATATTAGTGTACAGAAATGCAACAGATTTTTGTACATTGATTTTGTAAACTGCAACTTCACTAAATTCATTAATTCTCTTTCTTATGATTTTATCACCTTTTGAATTTCTCTTTTGTTCACATATTGTTTTCCTAAATTTCATTAAATTGTCGATTTGTGTTCTCTTATAGCTCACTGAACTTCCTTAAAATAATTATCTTGAATTATTTTGTCAGGTAATTTTAAAATCTACAATTCTTTGGGATAAGGTACATGAAATTCATTGTGTTTCTTTAGTGGTATCATGTTTTGTATTCAAAAAAAATTTTCGTTCCTTCTTGATTTTTTTGTGTGTTCCTTGTAGCCTTTATATATGTCTGTGCATTTGTAGGAACACTCACCTCTTCCAGACTTTATAGACTGGCTTCGGTGGAGAAAGACCTTTACCTACATGTGGGTGTGAAGGCACCAGGAGGGTTGAGTGTGGCATCTCTGGCTCTGGTTTCAGTGGAGTACAGCAGCTTCTCTGGCTCAGGTGTTGGGGTGAACAGTGGAATAAACTATGGGCTATTCTATCAGCTGAGTTTAGCATTATTGAAGGTTGCAAGGGTCTTTGGCAGTAAAGGCTTTAGTGTCTCTAGCAGCAGTGAGGGCTGCTGGTGTCCTTAATGACAATGGCTTCTGGGATCTTCTTGCTCTACTTTTCTCTCAAGAAGAGAGATTGTGAACACAGAGATTCTTCTTGGTACCAAGCTGTGTGAAGTTGAGGAATGGGTTGATGTGGGTAAAATGCATCATCTACTTTTCTATTTGGCCATCCCTGGATTTTCTCCTCCACCAGGTTGCTGCAGCCTCTTTAGATGTTCTCCAGAGCTCTCCCAGGGTTATTTTCTCTTTGGCATTTGTTAAATCATTGATTTGGAGGGGGCCAGCAAGCACTGGGCTCTCCTAATCCACCAGCATGCTGATATCACTCTCCATTGTTTTTTGTAAAAACTCGGGTGTTGGGGGGCGGAACAAGATGGCAGAGAAGTAAGAGACCTGGATTTCATCTGGTCTCAGGAATTCAGCTGAATAGGGATCAAACCATTCTGAACACCTACAAACTCAACAGGAGATCGAAGAAAAGAATAGCAACAACTCTCTGAACAGAAAAGCGACCACTTTCTGGAAGGTAGGATGTGCGGAGAAGTGAATCTGAGGCGATATTCGGGAGGATAGACGGCGGGGGAGGGAGCCTCTGTCGGCTGCTTCTGGCAAATGATAGAGCCGTGAAGCACAAAATCAGAACTTTTAGAAGTCAGCTCCAGTGAGGGACGTCGCTACAGTGGCTAAGCTGGGGGTGGAACCCTCGCGGGACAGTGTGGTCTCAGGACCCTCAGGGTCACAGAAAGACTGGGGGTGCCTGAGTGCGGCAGAGCTCCCAGGTATCGGAGCGGGGAAGCCGGCTGCAGAGAGGGAGCCAAGGCGTGGGCTCTCAGCTCGGGGTGGCCATAAACTGTGATCCGCGGCCCAGTTGGGCCCCTGCTCCTCCAGCAGGGACCCAACAAGCGGCAGAGCTGGGGAGAATCCCCTTCCTCCCTGGGGAGGAGAGGCGTGGGAGTGCACCGCAGGGATCTGCTGAGTTTGGAGACTCCACACGGGGTCGGGTGCCAGACAGAAATGCTCGGTCACAGGCCGGGTGAGCACAGAGTGTGGCCAGAGACCGGGGAGACGGGAGTGACTGACTGCTTTTCTCTAGGGGCGCACTAAGGAGCGAGGCCCCGAGTTCTCGCTCCTCTGGGGCGGAGAATGGGAGGCCGCCATTTTCACTGTCCTCCTCCAAACCTAATCGGAAAGCTTGCAGGGAACACAAGCTCCCGAGAGCAAACCCGAGCAGATTGCTTAGCCCGGACAGGCAAGAGCGGGGCAATTCCACCTCGGCAAAGACATTTGGGAACTACGGCAACAGGCCCCTCCCCAAGAAGATCAGCACAAACACCCAGACAAAACCAAGTTTACTGATCAATGAGAAGGGCAGAACTCCAGTGCTAGGGGAACACTGCACATTGAATTCATGGCTTTTTTACCATGATTCATTAGTCTTTCAAAGTTAATTTTTTTAACTGTTTTTTTTTTAATTTTTTCTCCCTTTTTCAACCAACATCTTATCAATCCCTTTTTTTAAAAAAAACATTTTTATTTTTCATTCTTAGAGTCATATTCTATCCCTTCATAGTAGTTACCCTTTTTTTTGGCAGATATATATATAAGTTGTTCTCCCTTTAAAATTTTGAGATACAGTTTCTTCTAACATATCAAAATATACCCTAAATCTCTACTGTATGGCTTTGTTCTAGGCTCCTGCTTGATCACATTCTCTCCCCCCTTTTTTTCTTTCTTTCCTTCCTTTTTTTAATCCTCTTTTTTCTTTTTTCAAACATCTTATCAATTCATTTTTTAAAATTTTTTATAATTTTCATCTTTACATTCATATTCCATCCCTTCATCGTATCAACCCTTATTTTGTACATATATGTCTTTCTTTCATTAAAATTTTAGGAGGCACTTTCTTCTAAAAGACTAAAATACACCCAAAATCTAGTGTGTGGCACTGATCTATGCACTAGCCTGATCATATTTGATCACATTCTGTTTTTTTTTCTTTTGCTCTGTTTTTGTTCGTTTTTATCTTTCTCTTTTTCTTTTTTCTTCTTTCTTTCTTTTTCCTATTTTGTTCTCTCATTCATCTATTCTCCTCTGGACAAAATGACAAGATGAAAAAAATCATCTCAACAAAAAGAACAAGAGGTAGTACCGTCTGCCAGGAACCTACTCAATACTGACATTAGTGCGATGTCAGACCTAGAGTTCAGAATCATGACTTTAAAGATACTAGCTGGGCTTGAAAAAAGCATGGATGTTATTAGAGAAACCCTTTCTGGAGAAATAAAAGAACTAAAATCTAACCAAGTTGAAATCAAAAAGGCTATTGATGAGGTGCAATCAAAAATGGAAGCACTAACTGCTAGGATAAATGAGGCAGAAGAGAGAATCAGCGATATAGAAGACCAAATGATGGAAAATAAAGAAGCTGAGAAAAAGAGAGATAAACAACTACTGGATCACGAGGGCAGAATTCGAGAGATAAGTGATATGATAAGAAAAAACAACATTAGAATAATTGGAATCCCAGAAGAAAAAGAAAGAGAGAGAGGGGCAGAAGGTATACTGGAGCAAATTATAGCAGAGAACTTCCCTAATGTGGGGAAGGAAACAGGCATCAAAATCCAGGAGGCATAAAAAACCCCTCTCAAAATCAATAAAAATAGGTCAACACCCCGACATCTAATAGTAAAACTTACAAGTCTCAGAGACAAAGAGAAAATCTTGAAAGCAGCTCGGGGGAAGAGATATGTAACCTATAATGGTAGAAACATTAGATTGCAACAGACCTATCCACAGAGACCTGGCAGGTCAGAAAAGAATGGCATGATATCTTCAGAGCACTACATGAGAAAAATACGCAGCCGAGAATACTATATCCAGCTAGGTTGTCATTGAAAATTGAAGGGGAGATAAAAAGCTTCCAGGACAAACAAAAACTCTTTAGTTTTAGAATTTGCAAATACGAAACCAGCCGTACAAGAAATATTGAAAGGGGTCCTCTAAGTAAAGAGAGAGACTAAAAGCACCATGGATCAGAAAGGAATACAGACAATATACAGTCACAGTCACTTTACAGGCAATACAATGGCACTAAATTCCTATCTTTCAATAGTTACCCTGAATGTAAATGGGGTAAATGCCCCAATCAAAAGACACAGGCTATCAGATTGGATTAAAAAACAAGACCCATCCATATGCTGTCTGCAAGAGACTCATTTTGACCCAAAGACACCCCCAAATTGAAAGTGAAGGGGTGGAAAACCATTTACCATGCTAATGGACACCAAAAGAAAGCTGGGGTTGCAATCCTTATACGAGACAAATTAGATTTTAAAACAAACACTGTAATAAGAGATGAGGAAGGCGACTATATCCTACATAAAGGGTCTATACACCAAGAAGATCTAACAATTGTAAATATCTATGCCCCTAACATGGGAGCAGCCAATTATATAAGGCAATTAATAACAAAAGCAAAGAAACACATTGACAACAATACAATAATAGTGGCGATTTTAACACCCCCCTCACGGAAGTGGACAGATCATCTAAGCAACAGATCAACAAGGAAATAAAGACTTTAAATGACACACTGGACCAAATGGATTTCACAGACATATTCAGAACATTCCATCCCAAAGCAACAGAATACACATTCTTCTCTGGTGCCCATGGAACATTCGCCACAATAGATCACATCCTAGGTCACAAATCAGGTCTCAACCGGTACCAAAAGATTGGGATTATTACCTGCATATTTTCAGACCACAGTGCTTTGAAACTAGAACTTAATCACAAGAGGAAAGTCGGAAAGAACTCAAGTACATGGAGGCTAAAGAGCATCTTACTAAAGAATGAATTGGTCAACCAGGAAATTAATGAAGAATTAAAAAAATTCATGGAAACCAATGAAAATGAAAACACAACTGTTCAAAATCTCTGGGATGCAGCAAAGGTAGTCCTGAGAGGAAAGTATATAGCAATACAAGCCTTTCTCAAGAAACAAGAAAGGTCTCATACACAACCTAACCCTACACCTAAAGGAGCTAGAGAAAAAACAGCAAATAAAGCCTAATCCCAGCAGGAGAAGAGAAATAATAAAGATCAGAGCAGAAATCAATGAAATAGAAACCCAAAGAACAGTAGAACAGATCAACGAAACTAGGAGCTGGTTCTTTGAAAGAATTAACAAGATTGATAAACCGCTGGCCAGACTTATCAAAAAGAAGAGAGAAATGACCCAAATCAACAAAATCATGAATGAAAGAGGAGAGATCACAATGAACACCACAGAAATATAAACAATTATAAGAAAATATTATGAGCAACTCTATGCCGGCAAATTAGATAACCTGGAAGAAATGGATGCATTCCTAGAGATGTATTAACTACCAAAATTGAACCAGGAAGAAATAGAAAACCTGAACAGACCTATAACCACTAAGGAAATTAAAGCAGTCATCAAAAATCTCCCAAGAAACAAAAGCCCAGGGCCAGATGGCTTCCCAGGGGAATTCTATCAGACATTTAAAGAAGAATTAATACCTATTCTCCTGAAACTGTTCCAAAAAATAGAAATGGAAGGAAAACTTCCAAATGCATCCTTCCTTGATCAAAACTCTTCAGAGTATAGGGATAGAGGGTACATACCTCAATATCATAAAAACCATCTATGAAAAACCTACAGTGAATATCATTCTCAATGGGGAAAAACTGAGAGCTTTCCCCCTAATGTCAGGAACGCGGCAGGGATGTCCACTATCACCACCGCTATTCAACATAGTATTAGAAGTCGTAGCCACAGCAATCAGACAACAAAAAGAAATCAAAGGCATCCAAATTGGCAAGGAGGAAGTCAAACTCTCACTCTTTGCAGATGATATGATACTTTATGTGGAAAAGCCAAAAGACTCCACCCCAAAACTGCTAGAACTCAAACAGGAATTCGGTCAAGTGGCAGTATATAAAATCAACACACAGAAATCAGTGGCATTCCTAACACCAACAACAAGACAGAAGAGAGAGAAATTAAGGAGTCGATCCCATTTGCACTTGCACCCAAAACCATAAGATACCTAGGAATAAATCTAACCAAAGAGGCAAAGGATCTGTACTCAGAAAACTATAAAATACTCATGAAAGAAATTGAGGAAGACACAAAGAGATGGAAAAACGTTCCATGCTCATGGATTGGAAGAACAAACATTGTGAAGATGTCCATGCTACCTAGAGCAGGCTGCACATTCAATGCAATCCCCATCAAAATACCATCCACTTTTTTCAAAG
>NW_027399421.1:0-822 GCF_003265705.2 Callorhinus ursinus | reverse complement strand
AAAGACCTAAACGTGAGACAGGAGTCCATCCAAATCCTAAAGGAGAACACAGGCAGCAACCTCTTTGACCTCAGCCGCAGCAACTTCTTCCTAGAAACATCGCCAAAGGCAAGGGAAGCCAGGGCAAAAATGAACTATTGTGATTTCATCAAGATAAAAAGCTTTTGCACAGCCAAAGAAACAGTCCACAAAACCAAAAGACAACCGACAGAATGGGAGAAAATATTTGCAAATGACATATCACATAAAGGGCTAGTATCCAAAATTTATAAAGAACTTATCAAACTCAACACCCAAAGAACAAATAGTCCAATCAAGAAATGGGCAGTTCAAAAACTAATGATGTAATGTATGGTGATTAACATAACAATAAAAAAATTTAAAAAAAAGAAATGGGCAGAAGACATGAGCAGACATTTTTCCAAAGAAGACATCCAAATGGCCAACAGACACATGAAAAAGTGCTCAACATCGCTCAGCATCAGGGAAATCCAAATCAAAACCTCAATGAGATACCACCTCACACCAGTCAGAATGGCTAAAATTAACAAGTCAGGAAATGACAGATGTTGGCGGGGAGGTGGAGAAAGGGGAACCCTCCTACACTGTTGGTGGGAATGCAAGCTGGTGCAACCACTCTGGAAAACAGTATGCAGGTTCCTCAAACAGTTGAAAATAGAGCTACCATATGATCCAGCAATTGCACTACCGGGTATTTACCACAAAGAAACAAATGTAGGGATCCGAAGGGTTATGTGCACCCCGATGTTTATAGCAGCAATGTCCACAATACCCAAACTGTGGAAAAAGCCAAGATGTCCA
>NW_027399420.1:0-7866 GCF_003265705.2 Callorhinus ursinus | reverse complement strand
ATTCATTACTTTTTCAAAGTTAATTTTTTAACTGTTTTTTTTTAATTTTTCTTTTTCCTTTTTCAAAGAACATCTTATCAATCCCTTTTTTAAAAAAGCATTTTTTATTTTTCATTTGTAGAGTCATATTTTTATCCCTTCATAGTAGTTACCCTTATTTTGGCATATATACATATATAAGTTGTTTTCTCTTTAAAATTTTGAGATAAAATTTCTTCTAACAGATCAAAATATACCCTAAATCACTAGTGTATGACTTTGTTCTAGTCTCCTGCCTGATCACATTCTCTCCCTTTTTCTTTCTTTTTTCTTTTTCTTTTTAAATCTTCTTCTTTCTTGTTAAAAACAACTTCTTATTTTATCAATTCCTTTTATAAAATCTTTTATAATTTTCATCTTTACAGTCATCTGCCATCCCTTCATTGTATCAACCCTTATTTTGTACATATATAAGTCTTTCTTCCTTTAAAATTTTAGCAGGCACTTTCTTCTAACAGACCAAAATATGTCCAAAAGCTAGGTTGTGGCACTGATCTATGCACTAGACTGATCATATCTGATCATATTCTGTTTTTTTTTTTTTGTTTTTGTTTTTTTTTTTTTTTAAATTTTTTTCTTTTTCTTTTTTTTTTTTTCCCTTTTTTTTTTTTCCTTTTTTTCTCCCCCGGTTTCAGGTCTTTTCTGATTGTATACAGTATATTTGCTGGAGACGTTGTTAACCTGTTAGCATTCTGTTCTCACATTCATCTGTTCTCCTCTGGACAAAATGACAAGACGAAAAAAATCACCTCTGCAAAAAGAACAAGAGGTAGTACCGTCTACCAGGGACCGACTCAATACTGACATTAGTACGATGTCAGACCTAGAGTTCAGAATCATGACTTTAAAGATACTAGCTGGGCTTGAAAAGAGTGTGAAAGTTATTAGAGAAACGCTTTCTGGAGAAATAAAAGAACTAAAATCTAACCAAGTTGAAATCAAAAAGGCTATTAATGAGATGCAATCCAAAATGGGGGCACTAACTGCTAGGATAAATGAGGCAGAAGAGAGAATCAGCGATATAGAAGACCAAATGATGGAAAATAAAGAGGCTGAGAAAAAGAGAGAGAAACAACTACAGGATCACGAGGGCAGAATTCGAGAGATAAGCGATACCATAAGACGAAACAACATTAGAATAACTGGGATCCCAGAAGAAGAAGAAAGAGAGAGAGGGGCAGAAGGTACATTGGAGCAAATTATAGCAGAGAACTTCCCTAATGTGGGGAAGGAAACAGGCATCAAAATCCAGGAGGCACAGAGAACCCCTCTCAAAATCAATAATAATAGGTCAACACCCCGACATCTAATAGTAAAACTTACGAGTCTCAGAGACAAAGAGAAAATCCTGAAAGCAGCTCGGGAGAAGACATATGTAACCTACAATGGTAGAAACATTAGATTGCCAGCAGACCTATCCACAGAAACCTGGCAGGCCAGAAAGGACTGGCATGATATCTTCAGAGCACTAAACGAGAAAAATATGCAGCCAAGAATACTATATCCAGCTAGCCTGTTGTTGAAAATAGGAGAGATCAAAAGCTTCCAGGACAAACAAAACTAAAGGAATTTGCAAACACGAAACCAGCCCTACAAGAAATAATGAAAGAGGTCCTCTAAGCAAAAAGAGAGCCTAAAAGCAGCATAGGTGAGAAAGGAACACACACAACATACAGTAACAGTCACCTTACAGACAATAAAATGGCACTAAATTCATACCTTTATTTTTAATTTTTTTATTGTTATGTTAATCACCATATATTACATAATTTGTTTTGGTGTACTGTTCCATGATTCATTGTTTGTTCATAACACCCAGTGCTCCATGCAGAATGTGCCCTCCTCAATACCCATCACCAGGCTAACCCATACCCCCACCCTCCTCCCCTCCAGAAACCTCAGTTTGTTTTTCAGAGTCCATCATCTCTCCTGGTTCGTCTCCCCCTCTGAATTACTCCCCTTCATTCTTCCTCTCCTGCTATCTTCTTCTTTTTCTTTTTTCTTAAAATATGTTGCGTTATTTGTTTCAGAAGTACAGATCTGTGATACAACAGTCTTACACAATTCACAGTGCTCGCCATAGCACATACCCTCCCCAATGTCCATCACCCAGCCACCCCATCCCTCCCACCCCCGACCACTCCAGCAACCCTCAGTTTGTTCCTGAGATTAAGAATTCCTCATATCAGTGAGGTCATATGATACATGTCTTTCTCTGATTGACTTATTTCACTCAGCATAACACCCTCCAGTTCCATCCACGTCGTTGCAAATGGCAAGATCTCATTCCTTTTGATGGCTGCATAATATTCCAATGTGTATATATACCACATCTTCTTTATCCATTCATCTGTCGATGGACATCTTGGCTCTTTCCACAGTTTGGCTATTGTGGACATTGCTGCTATAAACATTGGGGTGCACGTACCCATTCGGGTCCCTACATTTGTATCTTTGGGGTAAATACCCAGAAGTGCAATTGCTGGATCAAATGGTAGCTCTAATTTCAACTGTTTGAGGAACCTCCATACTGTTTTCCAGAGGGGTTGCACCAGCTTGCATTCCCACCAACAGTGTAGGAGGGTTCCCCTTTCTCCACATCCCCGCCAACATCTGTCGTTCCCTGACTTGTTCATTTTAGCCATTCTGACGGGGGTGAGGTGGTATCTCATTGAGGTTTTGATTTGGATTTCCCTGATGCCGAGCGATGTTGAGCACTTTTTCATGTGCCTGTTGGCCATTTGGATGTCTTCTTTGGAGAAATGTCTGTTCATGTCTTCTGCCCATTTCTTGATTGGATTATTTGTTCTTTGGGTGTTGAGTTTGCTAAGTTCTTTATATTTTGGATACTAGCCCTTTATCTGATATGTCATTTGCAAATATTTTCTCCCATTCTGTCGGTTGTCTTTTGGTTTTGTGGACTGTTTCTTTGGCTGTGCAAAAGCTTTTTATCTTGATGAAATCCCAATAGTTCATTTTTGCCCTGGCTTCCCGTGCCTTTGGTGATGTTTCTAGGAAGAAGTTGCTGCGGCTGAGGTCGAAGAGGTTGCTACCTGTGTTCTCCTTTAGGATTTGGATGGACTCCTGTCTCACGTTTAGGTCTTTCAACCATTTGGAGTCTATTTTTGTGTGTGGTGTAAGGAAATGGTCCAGTTTCATTCTTCTGCATGTGGCTGTCCAATTTTCCAAACACCATTTGTTGAAGAGACTGTCATTTTTCCACTGGACATTCTTTCCTGCTTTGTCAAAGATAAGTTGACCATAGAGTTGAGGGTCCATTTCTGGGCTCTCTATTCTGTTCCACTGATCTATGTGTGTGTTTTTGTGCCAGTACGATACTGTCTTGATGATGACAGCTTTGTAATAGAGCTGGAAGTCCGGAATTGTGATGCCGCCAGCTTTGCTTTTCTTTTTCAATATTCCTCTGGCTATTCGGGGTCTCTTCTGGTTCCATACAAATTTTAGGATTATTTGTTCCATTTCTTTGAAAAAAGTGGATGGTATTTTGATGGGGATGGCATTGCATGTGTAGATTGCTCTAGGTAGCATTGACATCTTCACAATGTTGGTTCTTCCAATCCATGAGCATGGAACGTTTTTCCATTTCTTTCTGTCTTCTTCAATTTCTTTCCTGAGTATTTTATAGTTTTCTCAGTACAGATCCTTTGCCTCTTTGGTTAAATTTATTCCTAGGTATCTTACGGTTTTGGGCGCAATTGTGAATGGGATCGACTCCTTGATTTGTCTCTCTTCTGTCTTGTTGTTGGTGTAGAGGAATGCCACTGATTTCTGTGCATTGATTTTATAGCCTGCTACTTGACTGAATTCCTGTATGAGTTCTAGCAGTTTTGGGGTGGAGTCTTTTGGGTTTTCCACATACAGTACCATATCATCTGCAAAGAGTGAGAGTTTGACTTCCTCTTTGCCAATTTGGATGCCTTTGATTTCTTTTTGTTGTCTGATTGCTGTGGCGAGGACTTCTAATACTATGTTGAACAGCAGTGGTGAGAGTGGACATCCCTGCCGCGTTCCTGACCTTAGGGGAGAAGCTCTCAGCTTTTCCCCATTGAGAATGATATTCGCTGTAGGTTTTTCATAGATGGCTTTTAGGATATTGAGGTATGTACCCTCTATCCCTATACTCTGAAGAGTTTTGATCAAGAAAGGATGCTGTACTTTGTCAAATGCTTTTTCTGCATCTATTGAGGGGATCATATGATTCTTGTTCTTTCTTTTGTTAATGTATTTGTATCACGTTGATTGATTTGCGGATGTTGAACCAGCCTTGTAGCCCAGGGATAAATCTCACTTGGTCGTGGTGAATAATCCTTTTAATGTACTGTTGGATCCTATTGGCTAGTATTTTGGTGAGAATTTTTGCATCCATGTTCATCAAGGATATTGGTCTGTAATTCTCCTTTTTGATGGGATCTTTGTCTGGTTTTGGGATCAAGGGAATGCTGGCCTCATAAAATGAATTTGGAAGTTTCCCTTCCATTTCTATTTTTTGGAACAGTTTCAGAAGAATAGGTATTAATTCTTCTTTAAATGTCCGATAGAATTCCTCTGGGAAGCCATCTGGCCATGGGCTTTCGTTTCTTGGGAGAGTTTTGATGACTGCTTCAATTTCCTTAGTGGTTATAGGTCTGTTCAGGTTTTCTATTTCTTCCTGGTTCAGTTTTGGTAGTTGATACATGTCTAGGATGCACCCATTTCTTCCAGGTTATCTAATTTGCTGGCATAGAGTTGCTCATAATATGTTCTTATAATTGTTTGTATTTCTTTGGTGTTGGTTGTGATCTCTCCTCTTTCATTCATGATTTTGTTGATTTGGGTCATTTCTCTTTTCTTTTTGATCAGTCTGGCCAGGGGTTTATCAATTTTGTTAATTCTTTCAAAGATCCAGCTGCTAGTTTCGTTGATCTGTTCTACTGTTCTTTTGGTTTCTAGTTCATTGATTTCTGCTCTGATCTTTATGATTTCTCTTCTCCTGCTGGGTTTAGGCTTTATTTGCTGTTCTTTCTCCAGCTCCTTTAGGTGTAGGGTTAGGTTGTGTATTTGAGACCTTTCTTGTTTCTTGAGAAAGGCTTGTATTGCTATATACTTTCCTCTCAGGACTGCCTCTGCTGTATCCTAAAGATTTTGGACAGTTGTGTTTTCATTTTCATTGGTTTCCATGAATTTTTTAAATTCTTGTTTAATTTCCTAGTTGACCCATTCATTCTTTAGTAGGATGCTCTTTAGCCTCCATGTATTTGAGTTTTTTCCGACTTTCCTCTTGTGATTGAGTTCTAGTTTCAAAGCATTGTGGTCTGAAAATATGCAGGGAATGATCCCAATCTTTTGGTACCAGTTGAGACCTGATTTGTGACCTAGGATGTGATCGATTCTGGAGAATGTTCTATGGCACTAGAGAAGAATGTGTATTCCGTTGCTTTGGGATGGAACGTTCTGAATATATCTGTGAAGTCCTTTTGGTCCAGTGTGTCATTTAAAGTCTTTATTTCCTTGTTGATCTTTTGCTTAGATGATCTGTCCATTTCAGTCAGGAGGGTGTTAAAATCCCCCACTATTATTGTATTGTTGTCAATGTGTTTCTTTGCTCTTGTTATTAATTGCCTTATATAATTGGCTGCTCCCATGTTCGGGGCATAGATATTTACAATTGTTAGATCTTCTTGTTGGATAGACACTTTAAGTAGGATATAGTGTCCTTCCTCATCTCTTATTACAGTCTTTGTTTAAAAATCTAGTTTGTCAGATAGAAGGATTGCCACCCCAGCTTTCTTTTGTTGTCCATTAGTATGGTAAATCGTTTTCCACCCCCTCACTTTCAATCTGGGGGTGTCTTTGGGTCTAAAATGAGTCTCTTGCAGACAGCATAAGGATGGGTCTTGTTTTTTAATCCAATCTGATAGCCTGTGTCTTTTGATTGGGGCATTGAGCCCATTTACATTCAGGGTAACTATTGAAAGGTATGAATTTAGTGCCATTGTATTGCCTGTAAGATGACTCTTACTGTATGTTGCCTGTGTTCCTTTCTGATCTTTGCTGCTTTTAGGCTCTCTCTTTGCTTAGAGGACCCCTTTCAATATTTCTTGCAGGGCTGGTTTCGTGTTTGCAAATTCCTTTAGTTTTTGTTTGTTCTGGAAGCTTTTTATCTCTCCTTCTATTTTCAATGATAGCCTAGCTGGATATAGTATTCTTGGCTGCATATTTTTCTCGTTTAGTGCTCTGAAGATATCGTGCCAGTCCTTTCTGGCCTGCCAGGTCTCTGTGGATAGGTCTGTTGCCAATCTAATATTTTTACCATTGTAGGTTACATATCTCTTCTCCCGAGCTGCTTTCAGGATTTCCTCTTTGTCTCTGAGACTCGTAAGTTTTATTCTTAGATGTCGGGTTGTTGACTTATTATTATTGATTTTAAGAGGGGTTCTCTGTGCCTCCTGGATTTTGAGGCCTGTTTCCTTCCTCACATTACGGAAGTTCTCTGCTATTATTTGCTCCAATATACCTTCTACCCCTCTCTCTCTCTCTTCTTCTTCTGGGATCCCAATTATTCTAATGTTGTTTCATCTTATCGTATCACTTATCTCTCGAATTCTGCCCTCGTGATCCTGTGGTTGTTTATCTCTCTTTTTCTCAGCCTCTTTATTTTCCATCGTTTGGTCTTCTATATCGCTGATTCTCTCTTCTGGTTCATTTATCCTAGCAGTTAGTGCCCCCATTTTTTTTTCTTTTAAGCTATTTTATTTATTAATTTTCTTTTTTTTTAATTTTTATATTGTTATGTTAATCACCATATATTACATCATTAGTTTTTGGTGCAGTGTTCCATGATTCATTGTTTGTTCATAACACCCAGTGCTCCATGCAGAACGTGCCCTCCTCAATACCCATCACCAGGATAACCCATTCCCCTCCCCCCTCCCCTCTAGAACCCTCAGTTTGTTTTTCAGAGTCCATCATCTCTCATGGTTCGTCTCCCCTCTGACATACTCCCCTTTTCTTCCTCTCCTGTTATCTTCTTCTTTTTCTTTTTTCTTAAAATATGTTGCGTTATTTGTTTCAGAAGTACAGATCTGTGATTCAACAGTCTTGCACAATTCACAGCGCTCACCGTAGCACATGCCCTCCCAATGTCTATGACCCAGCCATCCCATCCGTCCCAACCCCAACCACTCCAGTAACACTCAGTTTGTTTCCTGAGATTAAGAATTCCTCATATCAGTGAGGTCATGTGATACATGTCTTTCTCTGATTGACTTATTTCACTCAGCATAACACCCTCCAGTTCCATCCATGTCGTTGCAAATGGCAAGATCTCATTCCTTTTGATGGCTGCATAATATTCCATTGTGTATATATACCACCTCTTCTTTATCCATTCATCTGTCGATGGGCATCTTGGCTCTTTCCACAGTTTGGCTATTGTGGACATTGCTGCTATAAACATTGGGGTACACGTACCCCTTCGGGTCCCTACATTTGTATCTTTGTGGTAAATACCCAGTAGTGCAATTGCTTGATCGAACGGTAGCTCTAATTTCAACCGTTTGAGGAACCTCCATACTGTTTTCCAGAGGCTTTGCACCAGCTTGCATTCCCACCAACAGTGTAGAAGGGTTCCCCTTTCTCCACATCCCCGCCAACATCTGTTGTTCCATGACTTGTTAATTTTAGCCATTCTGACGGGTGTGAGGTGGTATCTCATTGAGGTTTTGATTTGGATTTCCCTGATGCCGAGCAATGTTGAGCACTTTTTCATGTGCCTGTTGGCCATTTGGATGTCTTCTTTGGAAAAATGTCTGTTCATGTCTTCTGCCC
>NW_027399419.1:0-7869 GCF_003265705.2 Callorhinus ursinus | reverse complement strand
GTGTGTGTCTGTGTGAGTGTGCGTATTTGTGTTTGTGTGTGTGTCTGTGTGTGTGTGAGAGTATGTGCGTGTCTGTGTGAGTGTGTGTGTGTGTCTGCGTCTGTATGTGAGTGTGTGTGTGTGCACGTGTGTGGATGGGGGTGAGTGTCTGTGCGTGTGTGTGTGTTTGTGAGTGTGTGAGTGTGTTTGTAAAGAAGGGTCATGGGGCTGGGGCCACCCCGAGCAGGAGCAGGCTGATGAGGGGTCAGACACCCAGTGGACAGGTCATGTTCAAGGTCAAGGCTGGCTGTATGGGATGGAGTGTGTGGGCTCTGCCCCTTCTGCCCAAGGTTTATCCCGATAACCCTGCAGGGATGAGTCACTGCATACCGGGTGCAGGGCTGTGCACGCACAGCTGCGTGTCTGATCTGGGAGCAGCATGGGGACTGGGCAGGAGGACAGTGCAGATGGCCGTGCTGGGCTGTGATGCCACGGGGCCGGCTACCGGTCCCTGTCTTTGCAGAAGGCCACGGAGGACATGGAGAGGCAGCTGGCAGACATGTCCTCCTCCCTGACAGAGGGGTTGAACCCACAGGCATCCCGAGAAACAGGTGCTGGGGATTTCCAGGCAAGACCTCCGACACCACCCGGACCACTGTCCTAGGTCGTTGTTCACCGGACAGTGGTCCAGGAGCCGGAGCCCAAGGAGGCCAAGGCCGAGGGTGAGAAGGCTGGGGCTGGGTGTTTGTGGTGTTTCAGGACGGGTCGGTGCGGCCCACCAGCGGCTGGTGTGGGACCAGGAGAAACGAATGGGCACAGGGCACCCAGGGGGTAGGCTGCAGTTGGGGAGACGTCCCTGTGAGGGTTCCTTCCCGGCTGTGGCTTCTCTGGGAGGCACTGGGCTGGGCTCTGTCTCTCAAAAGCCCACAGAGAGTAAGCACGTGGGTGAGATTTTCTCCTCTCACAGCTGCTCCCCCACCTGAGGAGCTAGAGCCGGCTCTGGAGGGACAGGTAGTGCCTCCAGTGACTTCAGGAGGAGACCAGGAGCCGGCAGGTGACCGGCACTTGCCCACGGAGACCCTGGCGCTGTCCAGGAAGAAATGGCACCTGCTCTTGCCCCAGCCCCTGCCCCTGTCCCTGCTACAGTTCCTGCCATTCCCCCTACCCCACCCCAGACCATGCCCCTGCCTCGGACCCAGATCCTGACCCTGCTCCTGCCCCTTCCCTTACCCCTGCCTCTGCCCCTGCTTGTGCCCCTGCCCCTGCCCCTGTTCCTGCTCCTGCCCCTGCCAGAGCCACTGTCCCTGACCCAGATCCTACCCTTGCTCCTGCCCCTGTCCGTACTCCTGCGAGAGCCCCTGACCCTTCCCCTGCCCCTGCCAGTGGTCCCTTTCCTGCCCCTGACCTAGATCCTGTTCCTGCTCCTGCCCTGTAACCTGCACCGGCCACTACTGCTGATCCTGTCCCTCCCCTTGTCCCTGCCCCTGCCCCTGTTCTTACCTCTGTCCCTGCCCGTATCCTGAGCCCTGCCCCTACTCCTGCTCCTGCAGGGCTCCCACAGCCACATCCAGAGCCCACAGCCCTGCAGGGAGAGCTCCTTGTACAATCACCCTTAGTTCCATCGGCGGAACCCGAGACCCCGCCCGATTGTTTCATCCCCTCCCCCTGTGTTCTTTCTCTCTGGTACATATTAACTGTTATTTTATCCTTCCATGTCCTATATACTGTTTATTATTTGTTTTAAATAAAATTACTTGTTTCAATTGTACACATCATGAGCATTAAGTACATGCCCAACGCTGTGCCACCACACCCCAGAACATTGCCGCAGAATATCTTATTCCCCAAAGGAGTCCCCGAACCAGAATCCCTCCCTGTCCATTTCTCCTCCAGCCCAGACCCCAGCAACACTTAAGCTGATTTCTCTTTGTGTTCCTTTACCTATTCCTCATGTTTCTGTAAGTGGAATCATGGAATAGGGACCTTTTTTCTGCCCACCTCTTTTCAAAGGGGATTCGTTTTCTTCTGTGTTTGTTTGTCATTCAATTTCCCTTATTTGATATTGAAATCCCCGATGGATGACACATCAGATGTAATCATAGAGGCCACTTGAGGAATTATGGGCACCATCTCAGGGCCGAGACCCCTGGTCCTGCTGGGAAACCACAGCCTGACCCCAGACAGGACAGGGCTGGTTCCTCCTGAGACCCACACAGAAACCAGGGAAATGCAGAAAGCTGGAAGACACACCAAAAAGGGCAAACCATTGCTCACACCCAAAGGCCAGAGAAAGGTTTCCCATGCCTCTGGTCCAAATAATACACCAAGTCCCTGGGTTCCACAGGAACACCAAACGCATGCAAGTCCAAGGGAGGAAGACAGGCACAAGGGGAGTCAGAGATGCGGTAGCTCCCGGGGAGGGACTCTGGCATAGGAAACCCTATGGAAGTAGTGCTGGTCACCCTCAGACAGGCAGGTGTCTGGTCTGGGGACCAGCAGCCCTGGGGAGAACGTGAAGAAGTGGAGATCCCCAGCAGGTACCCTGGAAAGAAGGGTAACAGGCACCCCTGTCTGGGGGAAGAGTGAGCACCACCCATACCAGGCCGCAGGTGCACCCCATCACCGACTATGTTCAGCCTTGGACCCACCCCCAGAATCTCTGTCTCGGTTTTTCACAGATGTGTTTTCAGGAGTGTTCATCACAGCCGTGGTGGAGAGAGCAGGGAATACAACCACATTAATGCACAAGAGATGGATGGGATCCACAGTCCCAGTCCTCATGATAGAGGATACATAGAGTCCTGTAGCAGTCCAGCACCATAGCCACTGTCACATTTTTATTCGGGGCACAGGATCTGGGAAGCCCCTCCTGAGACCCCTCCTGCCACCCTGTTCCTGGGAACATTCAGAATTGGAGGAGGAGGAGGTGGAGGGGATCCAGAATGACAGAGGGCCAAGGAGAAGGAAGGTCAGCACTGGGAGGACCTGAGCCACCATCCAGGGCCTGGGCTGTGGTGCCCTTGGACCTCACCCCAAATAAGGGCTCCTGATGGGTGGAGCCAGCTTCTGTGGTTTCCCTCCCTCCCTCCCTCTCACTCCCTCACTCCTTCCCCCTTTCCTCCCTCTTTCAGCAGAGGATCTGGGGTCCCTGCTGTGTCCTGAGCACTGGGGCTTCATCAGTGAGCACCCCAACCCACATGGTCATGTCCACTGTGGGAGGTGACAGGGGTCAGTCCTCAGGGCTAGGAGTGATGATTAGAACCAAGAATGTATTCCTGAAAACAGAGACCAGTTGCACAAAGAAAAGAATGGAGAGACCCATGCTTAGCACTTCCTCTAGAAAAATCTAGTCCTGAAAAGTGATGAAGAGTAAGTATAACCTAGACTTCCTGCCATGTGGGTTCTAGTGTCAGGTATGCACTGATTCCTAGAACCAACAAAGTAAATTATCCAGTGTCGACTGGGGTGTTGTGAGCCAACTTTTCTGACCAAATGACAGCATTTCAGCCAAAATCTCCAGGGCTTCCGAGTTTTCCCAATGTTCTCTGTGATCTTCTGATCCTTCCATCAACCTCCTTGGGAAGCTCTGTCTTGTTTTACTTGTGCCTGCCTCTTCTGGGACCCTCCTGTGGCCTCCTCGACAGGGCCACCCCCACCAGGACTCCCAACCTGGACTCCCTGTGCCCCGTGGCCTGGCGCCGGCATCCCGTGAAGGTCCTGTGAGCCAGGTGCATTGTGCAAAGCCTGTGCACACCTTCTGGGGTCGCCTGGCGTCTCCGTTGCAGCAGCCTGCATCTTCCTGTACAGGGTCTCCTCTGAGCAGTCTGTGAGGCCGGACTGTGCCCATGTCATGGGCACGGAAGCAAGAGTCCAGAAGTTTCAGACGACCTGTTCCCAGTCCCAGTTTGTGGAGCCTGGGCCAAGAATGGTCAGCAAGCAGAGGAGGACTTGGGCCCAGGGAGCCTGAGGGAGGACGTGGCACAGTGAGCCTGCAGGAGAGTGAGCACCGTGGGAGCCTGGCGCTCAGACCTGCTGGGAGACCACGTCCCACCCTCACTGGCTTTGTCTCCAGGGCTGGAGGTCATCAGGGTATCCACCCTCCGCGGCTGCAGGCTGGCAGTGGCTGGCAGGAGGGGAGGCACCTGGTGCAGGAGAGAAGCCTCGGCAGAGAGGAGCGGGCAGGCACTCCCCCATCGGCAGGTGCACTGGGGCAGGCTGAGGGGGCATCTGCAGAGAGCAGTGCCTGCACCTGGAGTCTTTACACAGACCCCCTCCTCAGGCTCAGCACAAGCTTGCCTGGATGGCCTTTGTCCCCAAATACAAAGTCTGGCCCAGTACGCCCCTGAAGCCCCGACTCCCAATCATTTGTACTCAGCTGAAGTGACAAGAAATGGCCAGTAGTTTAGGTGGTTTTGGGTGCACAGGGACATTTGTTTTTCTGGCCTGAGCTGCAACATTGCTGGCATTTTAAAGATCTCAGGGCCTTGATTCAAAAACAGTAGGATGCCGGGAACCACAGACAACGTTATGGAAACCTTCTTCTGCGCCTTGCAGCCCTCCCATCCCACCAGCGCTACTCAGAATCTCTCCAAGTCACAGACCCACAGTCTTGGGACCTCAGATGTCCCAGACGTGTGCCTTCACGATGGGGCCATCGTGATCCCGGTGGAGCTGCAGGACACACTGCGGGTTCCAGCAAATTCGCCTCTCAGAACCTGAGGGTACTGCTGGACGAGCTGTCTGAAAATAGCCAGCTCAGGTTTCCAGGAAGATACCAGAGTTACAGGAGTAACTGAGGAGCATCTGAAGTTCAGGTAGGGACAGTCAGAGCTTCCAGACCCTTCTGCCCTAAAGCTCCTCATTCCTCAGCCTTTCTTCCAGTGATTCTGCTTGGTTTCTATTTGCCCCAACTGTTATCCATTGCCTTAGGCAGCAGAGACTCACGTATGCCTTTAAATGCTTTGGACATTGAATGTCCTCCAGTAGCCACTTCACTACTGGGAGAGTTGGTAGCAAGCAAGATGTCCCAGAGGACTCCAAGCGTCTGGACTTCGTGTTTCCCTCTCCTGAGATGGGGACACCTGTGGGAGGTGTAAGTGGTCAGCTGGGGGAGGGGGGCAGGCACCTGATGTGGACAGATGGGGATAGGGGAGGCCCGAGGCCCCCGGGGTATTTGCCTGGCATCCGGACTGAACAGGTCTTCAAAGCTGCAGACTGGCTGGGATCATCTTCAGGCTGAGGAGGAAGGTGAGGGGAGCAGAGGAGACTGAGGAGGTTCGGCGTAGACAGGAGAAGGCTGAGCCACAATTTTGGGGGGAAAGTGGGTCTGGTTCAGGCTCACAGGGACAGAACTTGAGGTCATTATGCCATGTGAAATAAGCCAGTCCCTAAAGGACCGATCTCGGAGGACCCCACTTGTGAGGGATGGACAGCACTCCCATTCACAGAGGTGGAAGGAGCTGCTGGGGGCCAAGGCTGGGGAAGCGGAATGGGGGGTTAGGTTCTCGTGGGTAAAATTTCATTTTGGGATGATTAAAATATGGCAATGGATGGAGGTGGCAGGTGCAGAACAGTGAATGTAATTATTGCCACTGAATTGTACGTTGAAATGTGCTTCACAGGTTCAGTTGTATGTCCGTTATAACAATAGGAAAATAATGAGTCAGGAGGATGGGGCCATCGTGAGTCCCTGGAGGGCCCAGGAGCAGGGAGCCTGTATCTTAGTTCTCGCTCTCACGCTCTGCCCCTTGTTGGTGACTGAGGTCACAGTAGGCACTCAGTAAATGCTTGCTAAGACGCAGTGCAAGCAGATGGTCCAGAGAGAGTGCACAAGTGCAAACCCACTTGTGGGCACTGAGGAATCCCAAGGGGACGCGCATCTAGACAGAGCGAGTGCCCACATTTCACAAACACCAGAGCAGAAATAGCCATTTAAAACCAGGGCAGGAACCATAAATAACCCAGAGGGCTCCATGCTCCTGGAGGCCAAGCTAGTGGCCATGACCAAGGCCTCTGGTGTTCAGGGGACTGTGGGTCTGAGAGGTAGCTCAGTGCACCCCTGAACCTGAAGGCCCATGGCCACGGTGAGGTGTAAGGACTGGGAGGGAAGACCTGGCCAGGGCCCATTCTCGCTCCATGGCTGCTACAGGGCTGCTCCCCGCCCCACCAGTCGGTGTCTATTTAGAACCAGGGAGAAAACCTTTTCCCTCAATTGTTCTTTTTAAAGATATTTGCTCAGCATTGACACAGAAAAACATCCAACATAAAACTTGAGGCGTTCACAGCTGCAAATGGCCCAGAAGTGATCAAAATATAGTGACCAAAAAGAGAGGAACTTAGGCCCCCAGGCAGGCCTCCTGTGCGCAGGGGTGGCCGGGGCGCTGGTGTGCCTGTGCAAGAAATGCTGGGCTCCACAGTTTCCCTCAAGGGCATAGAAGTAGGAACCTGCTCTGACGGCACTGCTCAAGGCAGCACCCCTGATGGAGACGGGGGCAGACCCTCATGAGTTCCGGGTATCCTAGTGATTCTTGGGCACGGCCCAAATCTCAGCTTCTTCATGACCCAGGGAATGATGGGGGCCAGCCCAGCAGCCTCGGGTCCCACAAGTCCTCTGGGGACAGCCCAGCAGCTTCGGGTGCTGCCCGCCCTCCAGGGGACAGCCCTGCAGCCTCAGGTCCCGCATGGCGTCGGGGAATAGCCCCTCATGAGTTCTTGGTGTCCTGGTGATTCTTGGGCACAGCCACAAATCTCAGCTTCTTCAGGACCCGGGGAATGATGTAGGGCCAGCCCAGCAGCCTCGGGTCCCTTACATCCTCTGGGGCCAACCCAGCAGCTGCGGGTGCTGCGGGTCCTCCAGGGGACAGCCTTGCAGCCTCAGGTCCCTCATGGCCTCCAGGGACAGCCCCTCATGATTTCTCGGTGTCCTGTTGATTCTTGGGCACAGCCATGAATCTCAGCTTCTTCATGACCCAGGGAATGATGGGGGGACAGCCCTGCAGCCTCAGGTCCTGCATGGCCTCCGGGCACATGTCCTCATGAGTTCTGGGTGTCCTGGTGATTCTTGGGCATGGCCCAAATCTCAGATTCTTCATGACCAGGACCAGCCCAGCAGCCGTGAGTCCCACAGATTCTCTGGGGCCAGCCCCTCATGAGTTCTGGGTGTCCTGGTGATTGTTGGGCACAGCCTGAATCTCAGCTTCTTCATTACAAGGGCCAGCCCAGCAGCTGCAGGTCCCACAGGTCCTCCGGGAATAGCACCTTTGTGGGGGGTGCAGCAGGTACCTGTTCAGGTGGCTTTTGTCGTGCCACATGTCCTCCATCCCATTGGCCATGTCACCTCCCATCAACTGGTGATAGGCCAAGGTTATTCGGTGAACCTCTACCACCGACACCCAAAAAACACCTGCACGTAATAAATGTTCCCTGGTCCCTGGGGTTGTGGGCCTAGGAATGTGGCCGGCACTCAGAGCTGAACTCTTCAGGTGCCACCCCGTAGAAACTGGGGTAAAGGGTGCCAAAGAGGGGTGACAGGATCTCCATACCCATGTGGTCACAGAACTTCAGGTCTGCATCCGCGCACACCAAGTCATCCACCTCATGGATGAATTGCTGTTCCCAGAAGCGGCTTATCATCACCAAGAACTGCATGGACACATCCTGCCAGTGAGAGGTGCCACAGACCTCAAGGACCACCACCCTCTGACCCTGCCAGAGGGGCACACAGGCCCGGCAGCCGGCTGGTCGGTGAAGACCTAGGAGGTGACTCTGTGTCCCACCATGATGGGTGACCCTGTGTCCCACCATGAAGTACTTCTCCGCCATCTACAGGAATATCTCCAGGAACACCACATAGCTACAGTGGCAGTAGACAGGGTGGGACAAGGGTCACTG
>NW_027399418.1:2692-7891 GCF_003265705.2 Callorhinus ursinus | reverse complement strand
AAACTAATTGAAAAGGAAAAAATAAAGAAAAGAACAATTTTAAACTGAAAGTTAATCATTAGAAAAAAAAACTTGAATTCTACATATTATTTTCCCATAGCACTGGAGTTTTGAAGTCCTGTATGCTCTGTTTTTTCTTTTTTTTCTTTTTTTTGCCTGTTCTTCCAGCTGGTCTTCTGGGGGAGGGCCCTGCTGCACTGATTCTCGAGTGTCTTTGCCTGGGCAGACTTGCACCGCCCCAGCCAGGGGGCCAGGCTCAGCGTGAGATGCTAGTGGTTCCTCTGTGTGGCGTTTGTTCCCTGTAGGCCTTCTGTGCATCTCTAGAGGATGGACACAAAAATGGCTGCACCCTCATCTTTAGCCCCTTAGCCCCTCTCTTCAGCAAACCTCACGGACAAGCCGTCTTCACTTTTGTGTGTGCCAGACTGTGAAGGCTCCTTTGGTGCCCCCTGCCCCTGACCTGCTCAGGAAAGGCAGAGAAACCACTTTTCTGTCCTCAGTACCCCCACACTGAGTGCAGTCGCCCTGTCATGCACACTCTCCTGGGACGATGCCGATGTTCAGGAATCCCAGGGTGAGTCTCTGTCCCCATGGGCAGCTCAGACCCCCACCACCTCTGGGTTCCAGTCAGTGCCTAAGGCTGATCAATACATTGATTCTGGGACTGCAGCCTCAGTGCTGCTCCCTGGAGCTCAAGGTCTTTGGGGACAAGAGACACACCCTCCCTGTGCTCTCAGGACTGGGCTGCCACTCCCTTAGTCACTCCAGTAATACCTCCAGTTAGGCTGGACTCTGATGGAAAATCATCTGTCCCAACCTAGCACCCTCAAGGCATGTGACCTCAAGGACACAGGCCCCCATATCTTCACCTCTCCACCACTCAAATGTAAGAACTTTGACAGAAATTTATGATCTATTTGGCCTCAGAGAGTAGGGATTCATTTCTCTAGTCATGGGTGGCTGAATGAATAACTCTTCTATCCTGAACAGGCTGGGACCAAGTTGAGGGACCATAGCTGTTCTTACCCCAGAGAGTGCTATGACCCCAAATCCATTTGTCCTAGAGGCTCTGTCTGTGTTTGGTAATTTTGTCAGCGGGATGGTTCTGAGTTCATAGGAACAGGCCCCTCAATGGGTTTCCCTGGGCATCATGTTGACCTTTCCTACCTGGAGGACTGGACGTCCTGTAAAAACAAGTGCTTTTTAGAAAAAGTATATAAATCCCTCTTCTATTGAAACAGAAGGCATTCCAGTTCCACTGTTTTCAATCCATGTTTTTTTCTCTCTCTCTTTTTTTAATTTTTTATTGTTATGTTAATCACCATACATTACATCATTTGTTTTGGTGTAGTGTTCCATGATTCATTGTTTGGTCTTAACACCCAGTGCTCCATGCAGAATGTGCCCTCTTTAATACCCGTCACCAGGCTAACCCATCCCCCTACCCGCCTCCCCTCTAGAAACCTCAGTTTGTTTCTCAGAGTCCATCATCTCTCCTGGTTCGTCTCCCCCTCTGACTTACTCCCCTTCATTCTTCCTCTCCTGCTATCTTCTTCTTTTTCTTTTTTCTTAAAATATGTTGCGTTATTTGTTTCAGAAGTACAGATCTGTGATTCAACAGTCTTACACAATTCACAGCGCTCACCGTAGCACATACCATCCCCAATGTCTATCACCCAGCCACCCCATCCCTCCCACCCCCGAACACTCCAGCAACCTTCAGTTTGTTCCTGAGATTAAGAATTCCTCATATCAGTGAGGTCATATGATACATGCCTTTCTCTGATTGACTTATTTCACTCAGCATAACACCCTCCAGTTCCATCCACGTCGTTGCAAATGGCAAGATCTCATTCCTTTTGATGGCTGCATAATATTCCATTGTGTATATATACCACATCTTCTTTATCCATTCATCTGTCGATGGGCATCTTGGCTCTTTCCACAGTTTGGCTATTGTGGACATTGCTGCTATAAACATTGGGGTACATGTACCCCTTCGGGTCCCTACATTTGTATCTTTGTGGTAAATACCCAGTAGTGCAATTGCTGGATCGAACGGTAGCTCTAATTTCAACTGTTTGAGGAACCTCCATACTGTTTTCCAGAGGGGTTGCACCAGCTTGCATTCCCACCAACAGTGTAGGAGGGTTCCCCTTTCTCCACATCCCCGCCAACATCTGTCGTTCCCTGACTTGTTAATTTTAGCCATTCTGACGGGTGTGAGGTGGTATCTCATTGAGGTTTTGATTTGGATTTCCCTGATGCCGAGTGATGTTGAGCACTTTTTCATGTGCCTGTTGGCCATTTGGATGTCTTCTTTGGAGAAATGTCTGTTCATGTCTTCTGCCCATTTCTTGATTGGATTATTTGTTCTTTGGGTGTTGAGTTTGATAAGTTCTTTATAGATTTTGGATACTAGCCCTTTATCTGATATGTCGTTTGCAAATATTTTCTCCCATTCTGTCGGTTGTCTTTTGGTTTTGTGGACTGTTTCTTTTGCTGTGCAAAAGCTTTTTATCTTGATGAAATCCCAATAGTTCATTTTTGCCCTGGCTTCCCGTGCCTTTGGCGATGTTTCTAGGAAGATGTTGCTGCGGCTAAGGTCAAAAAGGTTGCTACCTGTGTTCTCCTTTAGGATTTGGATGGACTCCTGTCTCACGTTTAGGTCTTTCAACCATTTGGAGTCTATTCTTGTGTGTGGTGTAAGGAAATGGTCCAGTTTCATTCTTCTGCATGTGGCTGTCCAATTTTCCCAACACCATTTGTTGAAGAGACTGTCTTTTTGCCATTGGACATTCTTTCCTGCTTTGTCAAAAATAAGTTGACCATAGAGTTGAGGGTCCATTTCTGGGCTCTCGATTCTGTTCCATTGATCTATGCGTCTGTTTTTGTGCCAGTACCATACTGTCTTGATGATGACAGCTTTGTAATAGAGCTGGAAGTCCGGAATTGTGATGCCGCCAGCTTTGCTTTTCTTTTTCAAGATTCCTCTGGCTATTCTGGGTCTCTTCTGGTTCCATACAAATTTTAGGATTATTTGTTCCATTTCTTTGAAAAAAGTGGATGGTATTTTGATGGGGATTGCATTGAATGTGTAGATTGCTCTAGGTAGCATTGACATCTTCACAATGTTGATTCTCCCAATCCATGAGCATGGAACGTTTTTCCATTTCTTTGTGTCTTCTTCAATTTCTTTCATGAGTATTTTATAGTTTTCTGAGTACAGATCCTTTGCCTACGTGTACTGTTTTTATGTACTATTGAATATTTTATTTTTCCAATTTTCCAATTGCTTATACTTTGCTTTTCTCCTTGTAGTACTACTGAAAATGTCAAAATAATTGTTGCTCAAAGAATAGAAGTCATTCACTAGACCTACCCAGAAACGAGACCCTGAGTAACATCTAGCACCTAGACGTGATTTCCTCAAATCTTCCTCTTACTGAGATGTGGTCCTAAGACTCACCTAGCACGGATTATCAATAAACTAGGTAACTCCCACCTCCCAGGGGCATGATGGACTGAAGCAGGTTGCCAACCACCCAGGCAATGAAATGGGATGGCAGGAAAATACAATTTGATCATTGATGTTTTCCTGTCAGAAAGGTGTCAGAAAAAAGATGCGCTGGAATTGTGAAAGAAGATTCAAAATGAAGTAAGCTTTGCTAAGAGAGCCACTCAAACTAGAATGGAAAGGACAATAACGAAGTAAAGCATACGCACGTCCCCTGTTTCAATTTTAAGAACACCAGGCACTTTTGACTTCTGGCACCTGTAACTGCTCAGTTGCCACTGGACCACCTCCTCCAACACATCCTTCTCCTTTGGACTGAAAGAGAGACAATGTAACAGCTGTTAGCTGCTGGCAATCACCGTAATTCTTTCAAAACCAGTGCCTGTGCTTTTCCTTCATAAACCCACACTCCCTGCTCAAAATTAGGGGCACATCTGATTTCTCTCCACTCTGTGTCTCCTAGATGACTGTCCCTAATACCCCAAATTGAAGTTTCAGGTGTTTTCCACCATCTACTTCTTGACTGACAGGAATTATGGACAAATGCAAAGCCCACTTTAGGGTATCTATGTATCATCGGGTTACGACAAACATCAGAGGAAACCTGAAAATGACAAAGTACACTTAAATTCAGATTCCTGAAATTGATTTGTTTACAGTTAAATCTTTTGGAAAATTTGTTTCACAAGAATCAGCTCTGGATGTTGTAAATAAAATTTTTATTTTGACATCACATCAGAAATCCATCCATTGTCATCCATCATAGCCCATCAGGTACTCTAAACAGCTATACTAGGAATCACACCCCCAACAACAAAAAATCCTCTCAAAATCATGAATTAAAATTAGTTGTTATCTGACTTTTGCCAAAATGATGGAGATTACCTGATGATATTACTCAAAAACTAAGTTCTTAAAAGTATAATGAAATGACATAATAAAGCTTTCTAAAACTGTGCCAGAAAAATGATCTATTTAGATAGCAATTGGATAAAATGGTATGATTGCATTACCTAAAGGAGCAAAAACATTAATGTGTAAATTTATGCTGCTACTCGGGTTGTTTTTCAATTCTATTATGTTTTATAAGTCATAAAATATTTTAAAGAATCACTTTCTATTTATTGTCTGGAACTGCCTATTACCCCTGGCATTTTGCCCGAGGGGTTCTGAGTTTTCACTTTGCAAGGGACCACCCAGCATGTATCCAGTCCCCCAGGTGGTTAAAAGGTATGTGGCCCCCTGCATGACAGCTCTAGGGAGTGGAAGGACAAGGGGTGAAACCAGCAGTTTTTGGGTCCAAACACTCAGAGTGAACAGATTGACTTCAGCAGCCAAGAGGGTCCTGCCCAGCTGTGACCTGTCTCATCTCATGAGTCCACATAAGGAAACCCCTGCAAGAGTAACCTGGACCCATGACCTGCACGCACGCCGTGGGAGGCCCCACCCAGTGGTGGGGAGGGACCCCCTGTCCACACGGAACTATCCTCATTGCAGCCCTGGCATTCAGGATGGAGGGTAGGAGCGAGGGAGGTCAATGCAACGGGGGCCTTTATAATGTGAAAGGCATGAGAAATCCATTGTTTTCCAAGAATATTTTTCTGTCCCCAGCAGAAAAGGAAGCTTGGGATCCAAACTAATGAAATTGATTAGAAAATGAGGGAGATATGTTTGCAAACTTA
>NW_027399418.1:0-2592 GCF_003265705.2 Callorhinus ursinus | reverse complement strand
TATTTATTTATTTATTTATTTATTTGACAGACAGAGAGTGATCTCCTGCAGAGTGGGGTGAGGGGCAGAGAGAGAAGCAGACTCCCTGCTCAACAGGATGCCTGATGCAGGGATGCATCATGGGACGCTGGGATCATGACCTGAGCAAAATATCAGATGCTTAACTGACTGAGCCATTCAGGCACCCAGGAAAGACTTTATTTTTTACTTTTATTTATTTATTTATTTATTTATTATGTTCAGTTAGACATCATGTATTACATCATTAGTTTGGTAAGTAATGTTGAATAACTCATTAGTTTTATATAACGCACCCAGTGGTCATCACAACAGGAAAGACGTTTTGAAACAAGGTTTTTTAAATAAAAGATTTATAGAATAGCAGATATAAAATGAAAATTTAAGTTTCCTATGTGGCCCCTCCAGGGGTATCCTTTTTTTTTTTTAGTTCATGTAAAATACAGTGCAGTATTGGTTTCTGGAGTAGAATCCAGTGGTTCATCACTTACACACAGCACTCAGTGGTGATCACAACACGTGCCCTCTTTTATACCCATTGTCCATCTGCCCAACCCGGACCCACTTCCCTCCATCAACCCACAGTGTGCAGAGCTGTCTGCACTCTGAAAGTTCTGTCATGACCAACCCATCGCCATGGTGACTGATGATGCAACCATTTCAACTTCCATTTCAACTGTCACTCTGTGAGCCGAGCCCTTGCAGTTTGGTAACAGGGGTGAAGTTTCCCACGATGGGCGACCTGAATTGCTGTTCTACAGGTATGTTCATATGGATTTTCTGAATTCTCTTCTCTCAAGTTGGGTGCCTCACTTCCAGAGAAATTTCTTTCCTTTTTTTTCTTTTCATGGCCACCTTCCAATTTGTCCACACTGATAGATGAATATTCTAGGTTTTCTGGATTAGTTACTTTTGATTTTTTGATGAAGCTGGCTTTCTTAAATAGATTCTAAATCCAGAAAACTGTACTATTTCTGAATGCCAATTTCATACATAGTCATACCGAGAACGCACACAGGGAACACGCCACACTGCTCTCATTGGATCAGGAGAATCTTGATGCCTTCCCAGCAACACATTATAGGGAAAGGAATTACAGGTCACCTCTTCTCAAGGTGGACGATAAAATCTGGAAGCAACTGTAAGCAGTCTAAATCCAGACATTTTTAGAAGAAGAGAAACTGGAATATCTTGTGGTATTTTCATGGGTTGGTGTTCACTGGCTGTCTGGATGATGCCTGGGAGTGAATGGGAAGGGACTGTGCCATCGGGTAGAAATATCAAGTGTTTTGTTGTTGTAGCAGACTGTAGTGGATATTCCAATGAAAATTGGACCCAGAAGACACAGAGATTTTTCACTGAAGGGCAGTTTGATTTTCAGATGTTAATTCCATGAATATTTTGTCTTCAAAGGCTTTATATTTCAATGTGAATATAGTAGTTTTTGGATGTGGCTTTTAAATATATTGACAGTGCAGAATTATTTCTGTTGCCTAAAAGCAAGGAAAATCATCATGAGTAGTCAGACTTTTAGTGGTCAATTTGTTTTTCACCTCAGTTCATCTCTTTCAAAAGATTTTGGTATCTAAACCTCTCGATAAATACCATGTTTGTTCAATTAAGAAATGCTATTTGAGATCCTATATAAATCTCTGAGACATGACATTCAAAATCATAACAATGTCTTTCTTGGCCTTATCAAGGCCATGAGATAACATATCATTTCTTATTTCGAAATGAGCATATGTCCCCTTGACAGAGTTCCTCATGGAAAACAGTCTAGTACTTGCTGTTGTGGCAGTTGAAAAAGGCAGATGAATTACAAAAATGTATCAATTAAAAACTGAGTAACAATTTTATAAAAATAATATGTACACAGGCCTGGGCCCCACTTGTGTGAACTGCTATGATGGAAGTTAAAGGGGGAAAAAAATCACAGGAAAAGGTGCAAAGACATCACAGGAAAAAAAAAAACAGATTTCATAGAAACAATGATTCTAGTTCATTAAAGACGTTTCCAAGGAAAGTTGTCAAGGAAGGTGGACCTAAAATCACATCTAAGAACTTTGAAAAATTACCACAAAACCTGGGGGAAAAGGTGTAAAGCAGTTCAAAAATAAGCAGCAAGGGAATAAAATACCTAAGAACAAATTCCAGAAGCAAATAAATTCAACAGGAAAAGAAAATTCCAGGCGGACGGTAAAAGTGATGAATCAGCAGCCAAGAAACCTAAATGGGATGACTTCAGAGAACTAAAGCAAAGCAGACAACTCAGGGACAAAAACCAACTGACGTTGTTCGGGCAAAGCAGATTTGGGAAATCTTAAGAAGAAAAGACTGTGACAAAGGAAAGAGAGTGAAATTGAGTGATTGCTGAATTTGATTCAAGGGAAAATTAAAGCTATCACATTTGCCCTCGATTCAAGTCGTGTGATCCAGTGTTACGTTCAATGTGGTGATGAAGAAGAGCTAAAACAGGCTTTTGAAGAACTGCGAGATGATTTGGTCCAATGAAGTAAAACTAAATATTCCAGAAATATTGTTAAGTAATTCCTCATGTATGGACGTAAAGCA
>NW_027399417.1:0-7907 GCF_003265705.2 Callorhinus ursinus | reverse complement strand
GAACTAAAATCTAACCAAGTCCAAATCAAAAAGGCTATTGATGAGGTGCAATCAAAAATGGGGGCACTAACTGCTAGGATAAATGAGGCAGAAGAGAGAATCAGTGATATAGAAGACCAAATGATGGAAAGTAAAGAGGCTGAGAAAAAGAGGGAGAAACAACTACAGGATCACGAAGGCAGAATTCGTGAGATAAGTGATTCGATAAGATGAAACAACATTAGAATAATTGGGATCCCAGAAGAAGAAGAAAGAGAGAGAGGGGCAGAAGGTATATTGGAGCAAATAATAGCAGAGAACTTCCCTAATGTGAGGAAGGAAACAGGCATCAAAATCCAGGAGGCACAGAGAACCCCTCTCAAATTCAATAATAATCGGTCAACAGCCCGACATCTAATAGTAAAACTTACGAGTCTCAGAGACAAAGAGAGAATCCTGAAAGCGGCTCGGGAGAAGAGATATGTAACCTACAATGGTAAAAATATTAGATTGGCAACAGACCTATCCACAGAGACCTGGCAGGCCAGAAAGGACTGGCAAGATATCTTCAGAGCACTAAACGAGAAAAATATGCAGCCAAGAATACTATATCCAGCTAGGCTGTCATTGAAAATAGAAGGAGAGATAAAAAGCTTCCAGAACAAACAAAAACTAAAGGACTTTGCAAACACGAAACCAGCCCTCCAAGAAATATTGAAAGGGGTCCTCTAAGCAAAGAGAGAGCCTAAAAGCAGCAAAGATCAGAAAGGAACACAGACAACATACAGTAACAGTCACCTTACAGGCAATACAATGGCACTAAATTCATACCTTTCAATAGTTACCCTGAATGTAAATGGGCTAAATGCCCCAATCAAAAGACACAGGCTATCAGATTGGATTAAAAAACAAGACCCATCCATATGCTGTCTGCAAGAGACTCATTTTAGACCCAAAGACACCCCCAGATTGAAAGTGAGGGGGTGGAAAACCATTTACCATGCTAATGGACACCAAAAGAAAGCTGCAGTGGCAATCCTTATATCAGACAAACTAGATTTTAAAACAAAGACTGTCATAAGAGATGAGGAAGGACACTATATCCTACTTAAAGGGTCTATCCAACAAGAAGATCTAACAATTGTAAATATCTATGCCCCGAACATGGGAGCAGCCAATTATATCAGGCAATTAATAACAAAAGCAAAGAAACACATTGACAACAATACAATAATACTGGGGGACTCTAACACCCCCCTCACTGAAATGGACAGATCATCTAAGCAAAAGATCAACAAGGAAATAAAGACTTTAAATGACACACTGGACCAAATGGACTTCACAGACATATTCAGAACATTCCATCCCAAAGCAACGGAATACACATTCTTCTCTAGTGCCCATGGAACATTCTCCAGCATTGATCACATCCTAGGTCACAAATCAGGTCTCAACTGGTACCAAAAGATTGGGATCGTTCCCTGCATATTTTCAGACCACAATGCTTTGAAACTAGAACTCAATCACAAAGGAAAGTCGGAATGAACTCAAATACATGGAGGCTAAAGAGCATCCTACTAAAGAATGAATGGGTCAACCAGGAAATTAAAGAAGAATTAAAAAAAATTCATGGAAACCAAAGAAAATGAAAACACAACTGTTCAAAATCTTTGGGATACAGCAAAGGCAGTCCTGAGAGGAAAGTATATAGCAATACAAGCCTTTCTCAAGAAACAAGAAAGGTCTCAAATACACAACCTAACCCTACACCTAAAGGAGCTGGAGAAAGAACAGCAAATAAAGCCTAAACCCAGCAGGAGAAGAGAAATCATAAAGATCAGAGCAGAAATCAATGAAATAGAAACCAAAAGAACAGTAGAACAGATCAACAAAACTAGGAGCTGGTTCTTTGAAAGAATTAACAAGATTGATAAACCCCTTGCCAGACTTATCAAAAAGAAAAGAGAAATGACCCAAATCAACAAAATCATGAATGAAAGAGGAGAGATCACAACCAACACCAAAGAAATACAAACAATTATAAGAACACATTATGAGCAACTCTATGCCAGCAAATTAGATAACCTGGAAGAAATGGGTGCATTCCTAGAGATGCATCAACTACCAAAACTGAACCAGGAAGAAATAGAAAACCTGAACAGACCTATAACCACTAAGGAAATTGAAGCAGTCATCAAAATTCCCACAACAAACAAAATCCCAGGGCCAGATGGCTTCCCAGGGGAATTCTATCAGACATTTAAAGAAGAATAAATACCTATTCTCCTGAATCTGTTCCAAAAATGGAAATGGAAGGAAAACTTCCAAACTCATTTTATGAGGCCACCATTACCTTGATCTCAAAACCAGACAAAGACCCTATCAAAAAGGAGATTTACGGACTAATATCCTTGATGAACATGGATGCAAAAATTCTCACCAAAATACTAGCCAATAGGATCCAAAAGTACATTAAAAGGTTATTCACCATGACCAAGTGGGATTTATCCCTGGGCTGCAAGGTTGGTTCAACATCTGCAAATCAATCAACGTGATACAATACATTAACAAAAGAAAGAACAAGAATTATATCCTCTCAATAATTATATCCTCATCAATAGATGCAGAAGGAGCATTTGACAAAGTACAGCATCCTTTCTTGATCAAAACTCTTAAGAGTATAGGCATAGAGGATACATACCTCAATAACATAAAAGCCATCTATGAAAAACCTACAGTGAATATCATTCTCAGTGGGCAAAAGCTGAGAGCTTTCCCCTAAGGTCAGGAACACGGCAGGGATGTCCGCTATCACCACTGCTATTCAACGTAGTATTAGAAGTCCTAGCCACAGCAATCAGACAACAAAAAATCAAGGGCATCCAAATTGGCAAAGAGGAAGCCAAACTCTCACTCTTTGCAGATGATATGATACTATATGTGGAAAACCCAAAAGACTCCACCCCAAAACTGCTAGAACTCATACAGGAATTCAGTCAAGTAGCAGGCTATAAAATCAATGCACAGAAATCAGTGGCATTCCTATACACCAACAACAAGACAGAAGAGAGACAAATCAAGGAGTCGATCCCATTTACATTTACACCCAAAACCATAAGATACCTACGAATAAATTTAACCAAAGAGGCAAAGGATCTGTACTCAGAAAACTATAAAATACTCAGGAAAGAAATTGAAGAAGACACACAGAAATGGAAAAAAGTTGCATGCTCATGGATTGGAAGAAAAACATTGTGAAGATGTCAATGCTACCTAGAGCAATCTACACATTCAATGCAATCCCCATCAAAATACCATCCACTTTTTTCAAAGAAACGGAACAAATAATCCTAAAATTTGAATGGAACCAGAAAAGACCCCAAATAGCCAGAGGAATGTTGAAAAAGAAAAGCAAAGCTGGCGGCATCACAATTCCGGACTTCCAGCTCTATTACAAAGCTGTCATCATCAAGACAGTATGGTACTGGCACAAAAACAGACACATAGATCAATGGAACAGAAGAGAGAGCCCAGAAATGGACCCTCAACTCTATGGTCAGCTCATCTTTGACAAAGCAGGAAAGAATGTCCAATGGCAAAAAGACAGTCTCTTCAACAAATGGTGTTGGGAAAATTGGACAGCCACATGCAGAAGAATGAAACTGGACCATTTCCTTACACCACACACAAACATAGACTCCAAATGGTTGAAAGGCTTAAATGTGAGACAGCAGTCCATGAAAATCTTAAAGGAGAACACAGGCAGCAACCTCTTTGACCTCAGCCACAGCAACTTCTTCCTAGAGACATCGCCAAAGGCAAGGGAAGCAAGGGCAAAAATGAACTATTGGGATTTCATCAAGATAAAAAGCTTTTGCACAGCAAAAGAAACAGTCCACAAAACCAAAAGACAACCGACAGAATGGGAGAAAATATTTGTAAATGACATAGCAGATAAAGGGCTAGTATCCAAAATCTATAAAGAACTTATCAAGCTCAACACCCAAAGAACATATAATCCAATCAAGAAATGGGCAGAAGACATGAACAGACATTTCTCCAAAGAAGACATCCAAGTGGCCAACAGACACATGAAAAAGTGCTCAACATCGCTCGGCATCAGGGAAATCCAAATCAAAACCTCAATGTGATACCACCTCACACCAGTCAGAATGGCTAAAATTAACAAGTCAGGAAACGACAGATGTTGGCGGGGATGCAGAGAAAGGGGAACCCTCCTATACTGTTGGTGGGAATGCAAGCTGGAGCAGCCACTCTGGAAAACAGTATGGAGGTTCCTGAAACAGTTGAAAATAGAGCTACCCTACGATCCAGCAATTGCAATACTGGGTATTTGCCCCAAAGATACAAATGTAGGGATCCGAAGGGGTACGTGCACCCCAATGTTTATAGCAACAATGTCCACAATAGCCAAACTGTGGAGTGAGCCAACATGTCCATCGACAGATGAATGGATAAAGAAGAGGTGGTATATATACACAATGGAATATTATGCAGCCATCAAAAGGAATGAGATCTTGGCATTTGCAACGACGTGGATGGAACTGGAGGGTGTTATGCTGAGTGAAATAAGTCAATCAGAGAAAGACATGTATCATATGACCTCACTGATATGAGGAATTCTTAATCTCAGGAAACAGAGTGTTGCTGGAGTGGTGGGGGGTGGGAGTGATGGGGTAGCTGGGTGATAGACTTTGGGTAGGGTATGTGCTATGATGAGTGCTGTGAATTGTGTAAGACTGTTGAATCACAGCTCTGTACTTCTGAAACAAATAATGCAACAAATGTTAAGAAAAAAGAGAAAGAAGAAGATAGCAGGAGGGTAAGAATGAAAGGGAGTAAGTCAGAGGGGGAGACGAAACATGAGAGACAATGGACTTTGAAAAACAAACTGAGGGTTCTAGAGGGGAGGGGGGTGGGGGGATGTGTTAGCCTGGTGATGGTATTAAAGAGGGCATATTCTGCGTGGAGCACTGGGTGTTATGCACAAACAATGAATCATGGAACACTACATCAAGAACTAATGATGTAATGCATGGTGATTAACATAACAATAAAAATAAAAAAAAACAAATGGCAACATTTCATTTTCTATGGCTGAATAATATTTATTCATATATGGGAGATATATCCCACATCAACTTTATCCATTCATTAATTGAGGGACACTTGAGCTGCTTCTGTATCTTGGCTATTTTAAATAATGCTGCTATAAACATGGGTGCATTTATCCCTGTGAATTATTGTTTTTGTCCTGTAGATAAACACCCAGTAATGTGATTGCTGGATCATAAGATGGTTCTATTTTTAATTTTCCGAGGAACCTCCGTACTGTTTTCCACAGTGGCTGCACCAGCTTGCATTCCCACCAACAGGGCAAGAGGATTCCCCTTTCTCCACATGCTTGCCAACACCTATTGTTTCTTGTGCTGTTGATTTTAGCCATTCTGACAGGTGTGAGGTGATGTCTCATTGTTTTGATTTGCATTTCCATGATGATAAGTGATGATAAACATCTTTTCATGTGTCTATTGGCCATCTGTATAGTACACCTTCTCTGGAGAAATGACGTTTTAGGTCCTCTGCCAATTTTTTAATTGGATTATTTACTTTTGGGGTGTTGAGTTTTTAAGTTGTTTATAAATTTTGAATACTAACCTTTTATCAGATATGTCATTTGCAAATATCTTCTTCCAATCCATAGTTTGCCTTTTTGTTTTCCTTTGCTTTGCAGAAGCTTTTTATTTTGATTTAGTCCCAATAGTTTATTTTTGCTTTTATTTCCCTTGCCTCAGAGGACCTATCCAGAAAAAAGTTCCTAAGGCTGATGTTAGAAAAGCTACTGCCTATGCTCTCTTCTAGGATTGTGTCATTTTCAGGTCTCACATTTAGATGTCTAATCCATTTTGAATTTATTTTCATGTATGCTGCAAGTAAGTGGTCCAGTTTCATTCTTCTGCATGTAGCTGTCCAGAGTTCACAACACCATATGTTGAAGAGACTCTTTCTCTAATTGGATATTCTTTCCTGCTTTGTTGAAGATTAATTGACCATGTAATTGTGGGTTTATTTCTGGGTTTTCTATTCTGTTCTATTGATCTATGAATCTGTTTTTGTGCCGGTACTATACTGTTTTGATTGCTACAGCTTTGTAATATAACTTGAAGTCCCGAACTGTGATGTCACCAACTTTGTTTCTCTTTCTAGAATATTTAAGTTACTCGAAGCCTTTTTTGGTTCTATACAAATTTTAGGTTTGTTTTAGTTCTGTGAAAACTGCTGCTATTATTTTGATATGGATTGCATTGAATGTGTAGATTGCTTTGGGAGTATGGGAATTTTAATGATACATATTCTTCAAATACATGAGCATGGAATGTCTTTTCCATTTCTTTATGTTGTCTTCAATTTCTTTCATTTGTGTTTTATAATTTTCAGAGTACACACCTTGTACCTCTTTGTTTTATTCCTTCGTGTCTTACTATTTTTGGTGCAATTTTAAGTGGGATTTTCTTAAATTCTCTGCTGCTTCATTATTGGTATACAAAAACGGAACACATTTTTTGTACGTTGATTTTGTATCCTGACTTTACTGAATCTGTTAATCAGTTCTGGCACTTTTTTTGGTGGGGCTTCTTGGATTTTCTGTAGTATCATGTCATCGGCAAATAGTGAAAGTTTTACTTCTTTACAGATTTGGATGCTTTTATTTTTTTCTGTTGTCTGATTGTGGTAGCTAGGACTTCTAGGACTACATTGAATAAAAATGGTGAGAGTGGATGGGACGCCTGGGTGGCTCAGACCCATGACCCTTTGGTTTGGGTCATGATCCAGGGGTCCTGGGATTGAGTCCCGCATCGGGCTCCCTGCTCAGCAGGGAGTCTGCTTCTCCTTCAGCCTACCACTCCCCCTGCTTGTGATCTCTCTTTGATAAATAAATAAATAAATAAAATCTTTAAAAAAAGGTGATGAGGGTGGACATCCTTGTCTTGTTCCTTATGATCATATAGTGTCCTTTGTCTCTTGTTACAGTCTTTAAATTCTATTTTGTCTAATATAAGTATTGCTACACTAACTTTCTTTTGACATCCATTTGCATGATAAATGTGTTTTTCCATCCCCTCACTTTCAATCAGCAGTTGTCTTTAGGTCTAAAATTAGTCTCTTCTGGGCAGCATATAGATGGGTCTTTTATTTTTTATCCACTCAGTCATCCTGTGTCTTTTGATTGGACTGTTCAGTCCATTTGCATTCGAGGTAATTATTGATATTTATTGCCATTTTATTACCTGTTTTGGTTATTTCTGAAGATTTTCTCTGATCCTTTCTTCGCTGTCTCTCTTTCACGGTTTGCTGGTTTATTTTACTGATATATTTGAATTTCTTTTTCTTCATTTTTTGCACATTTATTATTAGTTTTTGATTTGTGAGTGCCATGATGTTTGTATATAACCTCTTCTGCATATAGCAGTCTATATATATATTTTTTAAATTTTTTATTGTTATGTTAATCACCATATATTACATCATTTGTTTTGGTGTAGTGTTCCATGATTCATTGTTTGTTCATAACACCCAGTGCTCATTGCAGAATGTGCCCTCTTTAATACCCATCACCAGGCTAACCCATCCCCCTACCCTCCTCCCCTCTAGAAACCTCAGTTTTTTTTTTCAGAGTCCATCATCTCTCCTGGTTCGTCTCCCCCTCTGACTTACTCCCCTTCATTCTTCCTCTCCTGCTATCTTCTTCTTTTTCTTTTATCTTAATATATGTTGCATTATTTGTTTCAGAAGTACAGATCTGTGATTCAACAGTCTTACACAATTCAAAGCGCTCACTGTAGCACATACCCTCCCCAATGTCTATCACCCAGCCACCCCATCCCTCCCACCCCCCACCACTCCAG
>NW_027399416.1:0-7910 GCF_003265705.2 Callorhinus ursinus | reverse complement strand
TCTAATTTGTCTGATATAAGGATTGCCACCGCAGCTTTCTTTTGGTGTCCATTAGCATGGTAAATGGTTTTCCACCCCCTCACTTTCAATCTGGGGGTATCTTTGGTCTAAAATGAATCTTTTGCAGACAGCATATTGATGGGTCTTGTTTTTTAATCCAATCTGATAGCCTGTGCCTTTTGATTGGGGCATTGAGCCCATTTACATTCAGCGTAACTATTGAAAGGTATGAATTTAGTGCCATTGTATTGCCTGTAAAGTGACTGTGACTGTATATTGTCTGTGTTCCATTCTGATCTATGCTGCTTTTAGGCTCTCTCTTTGCTTAGAGGACCCCTTTCAATATTTCTTGGAGGGCTGGTTTCGTGTTTGCAAATTCCTTTAGTTTTTGTTTGTCCTGGAAGCTTTTTATCTCTCCTTCTATTTTCAATGACAGCCTAGCTGGATATAGTATTCTTGGCTGCATATTTTTCTCGTTTAGTGCTCTGAAAATATCATGCCAGTCCTTTCTGGCCTGCCAGGTCTCTGTGGATAGGTCTGTTGCCAATCTAATATTTCTACCATTGTAGGTTATATATCTTTTCTCCCAAGCTGCTTTCAGGATTTTCTCTTTGTCTCTGAGACTCGTAAGTTTTACTATTAGGTGTCGGGGTGTTGACCTATTTTTATTGATTTTGAGAGGGGTTCTCTGTGCCTCCGGGATTTTGATGCCTGTTTCCTTCCTCACATTAGGGAAGTTCTCTGCTATTATTTGCTCCAATATACCTTCTGGCCCTCTCCCTCTTTCTTCTTCTTCTGGGATCCCAATTATTCTAATGTTGTTTCATCTTATCATATCGCTTATCTCTCGAATTCTGCCCTTGTGATCCTGTAGTTGTTTCTCTCTCTTTTTCTCAGCCTCTTTATTTTCCATCATTTGGTCTTCTATATCACTGATTCTCTCTTCTGCCTCATTTATCCTAGCCGTTAGTGCCCCCATTTTTTATTGCACCTCATTAATAGCCTTTTTGATTTCAACTTGGTTAGATTTTAGTTCCTTTATCTCTCCAGAAAGGGTTTCTCTATTAACTTCCACGCTGTTTTCAAGCCCAGCTAGTATCTTTAAAGTCATGATTCTGAACTCTAGGTCCGACATCGTACTAATGTCCGTATTAAGTAGGTCCCTGGCAGACGGTACTACCTCTTGTTCTTTTTGCTGAGGTGATTTTTTTTGTCTTGTCATTTTGTCCAGAGGAGAATAGATGAATGAGTGAACAAAATGCTAACAGGTTAACAACGTCTGCAGCAAATATACTGTATACAAATCAGAAAAGACCTGGAACCAGGGGAAAAGAAAGGGAAAGAAAGAAAAAAGAAAGAAAAAAAAAGATAAAGATAAAAACAAAAACAGAACAATACAAAAAAAAAATCCAGAATATGATCAAATATGATCAGGCTAGTGCATAGATCAGTGCCCACACTAGATTTTGGGCATATTTTGGTCTGTTAGAAGAAAGTGCCTGCTAAAATTTTAAAGGAAGAAAGACATATATGTACAAAATAAGGGTTGATACAATGAAGCGAAGGAAGATGAGTATAAAGATGAAAATTATAAAAGATTATATAAAAGGAATTGATAAGATAAGAAGTTTGAAAAAAGAAAGAAGATTTGAAAAAAAAAAGAAAAAAAAGGGAGAGAATGTGATCAGGCAGGAGACTAGAACAAAGGCATATGCTAGTGATTTAGGGTACATTTTGATCTGTTAGAAGAAACTGTATCTCAAAATTTTAAAGAGAGAACAACTTATATATATATATGCCAGAAATAAGGGTAACTACTATGAAGGGATAAAATATGACTCTAAAAATGAAAAATAAAAAATGTTCTTTTAAAAAAGGGATTGATAAGATGTTGGTTGAAAACGGGAAAAAGAAAAATTTAAAAAAAAAACAGTTAAAAAAATTAACTTTGAAAAACTAATGAATCATGGTAAAAAAAAAAAAAAGCCATGAATTCTATGTGCAGTATTCCCCTAGCGCTGGAGTTCTCCCATTCTCCTTGATCAGTAAACTTGGTCTTGGCTTGCTGGCTGTTCGAGCTGATCTTCTGGGGGAGGGGCCTGTTGCCGTGGTTCCCAAATGTCTTTGCCGGAGGCAGAATTGCCCCGCCCTTGTGGGTCCAGGCTAAGCAAGCTGCTCGAGTTTGCTCTCAGGAGCTTTTGTTCCCTGCAAGCTCTCGGCACAGCCTTGGAGGACCAGGGCGAAAATGGTGGCCTCCCAATCTCCACCCAGAGGAGCCAAGAACTCGGGGCCCCGCTCCTCAGTGCACCCCCAGAGAAAAGCAGTCAGTCGCTCCCATCTCCCTGGTCTCTGGCCACACTCCGTGCTCACCCGGCCTGTGACCAAGCGTTGCTATCTCTGGCACCCGACCCCGTGTGGAGTCTCCAAACCCAGCAGATCCCTGCGGTGCGCTCCCGCGCCGCTCCTCCCGGGGAAGGAAGGGGAGTCTCCCCAGCTCTGCCGCTTGTTCAGTCCCTGCTGGAGGAGCAGTGGCCCGACTGGGCCGCGGATCACGGTTTATGGCAACCCCGAGCTGAGACCCCGCGCCTCGGCTCCGTCTCTGCAGCCAGCTTCCCCACTCCGATACCTGGGAGCTCTGCTGCACTCAGGCACCCCTGGTCTTTCTGTGACCCCGAGGGTCCCGAGTCCACACTGTCCCGTGAGGGTTCCACTCCCCGCTTAGCCACTGGAGCGACGTCCCTCAGCGAAGCCAACTTCTAAAAGTTCCGATTTTGTGTTCTGTGGCTCTATCACTTGCCAGAAGCGGCCGACAGAGGCCCCCTCCTCTGCCATCTATCCTCCCAAATATCGCCTCAGATTCACTTCTCCAGACGTCCTACCTTCCAGAAAGTGGTCGCTTTTCTGTTCAGAGAGTTGTTGCGATTCTTTTCTTCGATCTCCTGTTAAGTTCGTAGGTGTTCAGAATGGTGTGATCCCTATTCAGCTGAATTCCTGAGACCAGACGAAATCCAGATTTGGTTTCTCTCTTAGGATGTTAATAACCATTGTTGGTCAGCATTGTAGGTTGAAAAATGGTAACATTAACATCTATCTTTTTGTTTTCACTTATTAGCTAGAAATAATTTTATAAGGAGACATTTCCCCTCATCCACCATTTGGATTCTATGTGGTAGAGTTCATACAGAAAAAGCAGGATAAACTCTTGATTCTTTTCTTATATTCACCCAGTTTTCAAATTAATGAATTGGTTCCCTATCATCCTCAGAAGGTGACCAAAAAAGTTTTCATGGATTTAAAAATATTAGATGGATTTTAATCTCTTACAATTTTTATCCTTAATAAAACTTAATATTTATATGTTGATTATATCTCAATAAAGTGGTTTAAAAAACTCAAAATATTCTGCCTTTGGCTAGTAGAATTCTCTTCAAATTGGCTATGAGGGTTTTTGGGTATTTTTCTTGTTTTTTTCTTTTTTTGTATTCTAATAATCTTTGATAGTTTTCTTACTATCTGGTATGATATATAAAATAGTTGTATAATTAATTATGTATTTTACATATATATTAAAATACTTTGTAAGAGCATACTGATATTTCCAGTTCAAATTCAGAACTAAAAGATTTTTTGCTTAATGTCTTCTATATTAGATCTGTGTCTCCTTTACTCCAAGAATCTCAGTTCTCAAAGACATAAGGAATGCTAGAATATCTCATAATTACTGATTTGGTTCATCCACTCTTCACAAACAGTAGACTTAGAATAATAATTTAATATTACCAACACCTACTATAATTACTGAAAACAGTTAAAATTTTTATTTGCATGTGTTTTCCTCCTTCTCCCCCTACATTTTTAATGGTTGGATTGTAGCTATATTTTCAGATTATTTACCCATCGCGTATTTTAACCTCTCCTTTAAACCTCATTTAGTCTTATTTCTGCAAGTAATTATATGTTTAATATTTACCATAAGTCTTTAGGTCAATGTCTCTCTAGTCATTTTGCTTGTCTGAAGCTTATTTTCCAGTAGATTGCTTAGTAAAATCTCAGGGGAACATATTTCCTGAGTTCTTGAGTGTTGATAACCATTTCTGTGTCCTTTATATTTGAAAGCCTGTTTTGTCGGACATTAAAATTCTTGGCTCGTATTTTCTTTCCTCGACTATCTTAAATATGTTACTCTATTTTTCTGTGACATAAGCATTAATATCAAAAAGTTCCAATGATAATCTAGTTCTATTTCCCTTGTAAGTTACTTGCTATTTTTGCCCAGATGCTGAAAGGATTTTTCCTGTTTCTGTAATGTCTAATAATTTCACTAGAATGTCTTGGTGTTGGTTCCTCTTTTTAGGTATAAAATGTACTCTTTCAATATGTTGTTTAAAAGCCTATTTTATGTCAGCAAAATATCCTTGAATTATAGCACACATTATTTTCCTGTTCCTTTGCCTCTCTCCATCAGAGACTCCTATTATCAGTATTTTGGATCTTCTTAAATATTTGCCATTTTCTCTCAAAGCCTCTTTTGTCTCTTTCTTCCTCTTGACTTTAATGTTTCCTCTCTTTCATGTTCTATTTCATTTCTGATATTTGTTGTTTATCCAATCTTGTTTTCCTTCTAGTTTAGTCATTTCTAAAATGGTGTTTTTCTTCCATTTTTAATTCTTTACTAAGTCTGTCATCACATTTCTTAGGTTTTCTAATTCTTATTTATGTTATTCTTTCATGTCTAGTATCTTTCCTTAAGCCTTTTAGTTTGTTTTTAAATGATCCATTACAGTTTTATCTGTTTTGTGAACATGTCTTTCTGGCATGCTTTCCTTGTCTGTGGGGATGTTATTCTACTTTTTAATCTCTCCTTTTTTTCTGTAATAACTTTGTATGGGATTTGGCCTCAGTACTTTTCTGTTGCTTATTTTTATGCGATTTTTTTCCTGAACTTTTAGAGGGAGGCTTGGTTCAAAGAGCAATTCTAACTTTTCAGAACAACATTTTCTATTGTTTTTGTATGGTATTTAAGAATACGGTGGCTTGTTTTCTAAACAATCCTGGGCTCTGTTACCTCTACATTTCTCTTCCTGGCAGTTTCTCCTTGGTGTGGATACCTATCCCAAAGGGAGTCCTGGTAGGTCTGTTTTGAGGTTTCATGGAGCACAACGCTTCAGCCACATTACGCTTATAGTGAGCCCCTTAACACTTATCCACTACCATAGAGGCAAAGCCTTCCTACTTTTATCTGCTTTCTCAAATCAACTGACTTTCTTCCCAGTGAATAACTTCAGCTATGCATTCTCCCACTCACAGGACCCTCTGCTTTCTCTAGCACAGACATGAATAACACACAATCTTATGGCTATGGTGGTTTGTTGCCACTCACATTTTATTTTTTTTATTTTTTTATTGTTATGTTAATCACCATACCTTACATCATTAGTTTTTGATGTAGTATTCCATGATTCATTGTTTGTGCATAACACCCAGTGCTCCATGCAGAATGTGCCCTCTTTAATACCCATCAACAGGCTAACCCATCTCCCCACCCTCCTCCCCTCTAGAACCCTCAGTTTGTTTTACAGAGTCCATCATCTCTCATGGTTCGTCTCCCCGTCTGACTTACTCCCCTTCATTCTTTCCCTCCTGCTAGCTTCTTCTTTTTCTTTTTTCTTTTTTTTTTACATTTTACTTTTTATATTTTTATTGTTATGTTAATCACCATATATTACATCATTAGTTTTTAATGAAGTGTTCCATGATTCATTGTTTGTGCATAACAGCCAGTGCTCCATGCAGAACGTGCCCCCTTGAATACTCATCACCAGGCTAACCCATCCCCCCACCCTCCTCCCCTCTAGAACCCTCAGTTTGTTTTTCAGAGTCCATCATCTCTCATGGTTCGTCTCCCCCTCTGACTTACTCCCCCTCATTCTTCCCCTCCTGCTATTTTCTTCTTTTTCTTTTTTCTTAAATTATGTTTCATTATTTGTCGCAGAACTACAGATCTGCGACTCAACAGTCTTGCACAATTCACAGCGCTCACCATAGCACATACCCTCCGCAATGTCTATCACCCAGCCACCCCATCTCTCCCACCACCCACCACTCCAGCAACCCTCAGTTTGTTTCCTGAGATTAAGAATTCCTCATATCAGTGAGGTCATATGATACATGTCTTTCTCTGATTGACTTATTTCAATCAGCATTACACCCTCCAGTTCCATCCACATCGTTGCAAATGGCAAGATCTCATTCCTTTTGATGGCTGCATAATATTCCATTGTGTATATATACCACTTCTTCTCTATCCATTCATCTGTCGATGGACATCTTGGCTCTTTCCACAGTTTGGCTATTGTGGACATTACTGCTATAAACATTAGGGTGCACGTACCCCTTCGGATCCCCACATTTGTATCTTTGTGGTAAATACCCAGTAGTGCAATTGCTGGATCGTATGGTAGCTCTATTTTCAACTGTTTGAGGAACCTCCATACTGTTTTCCAGAGTGGTTGCACCAGCTTGCATTCTCACCAACAGGGTAGGAGGGTCCGCTTTCTCCACATCCCCGCCAACATCTGTCGTTTCCTGACTTGTTAATTTTAGCCATTCTGACTGGTGCGAGGTGGTATCTCACTGAGGTTTTGATTTGGATTTCCCTGATGCTGAGCAATGTCGAGCACTTCTTCATGTGTCTGTTGGCCATTTGGATGTCTTCTTTGGAAAAATGTCTGTTCATGTCTTCTGCCCATTTCTTGATTGGATTATTTGTTCTTTGGGTGTTGAGTTTGATAAGTTCTTGATAGATTTTGGATACTAGCCCTTTATCTGATAGGTCATTTGCAAATATTTTCTCCCATTCTGTCGGTTGTCTTTTGGTTTTGTGGACTGTTTCTTTTGCTGTGCAAAAGCTTTTTATCTTGATGAAATCCCAATAGTTCACTTTTGCCCTGGCTTCCCTTGCCTTTGGCGATGTTTCTAGGAAGAAGTTGCTGTGGCTGAGGTCGAAGAGGTTGCTGCCCATGTTCTCCTTTAGGATTTTGATGGACTCCTGTCTCACGTTTAGGTCTTTCAACCATTTGGAGTCTATTTTTGTGTGTGGTGTAAGGAAATGGTCCAGTTTCATTCTTCTGCATGTGGCTGTCCAATTTTCCCAACACCATTTTTTGAAGAGACTGTCTTTTTTCCATTGGACATTCTTTCCTGCTTTGTCGAAGATGAGTTGACCATAGAGTTGAGGGTCCATTTCTGGGCTCTCTATTCTGTTCCAATGATCTATGTGTCTGTTTTTGTGCCAGTACCATATTGTCTTGATGATGACAGCTTTGTAATAGAGCTGAAAGTCCGGAATTGTGATGCCGCCAGCTTTGCTTTTCTTTTTCAATATTCCTCTGGCTATTTGGGGTCTTTCCTGGTTCCATACAAATTTTAGGATTATTTGTTCCATTTCTTTGAAAAAAGTGGATGGCATTTTGATGGGGATTGCATTGAATGTGTAGATTGGTCTAGGTTGCATTGACATCTTCACAATGTTTGTTCTTCCAATCCATGAGCATGGAACGTTTTTCCATTTCTTTGTGTCTTCCTCAATTTTGTTCATGAGTATTTTATAGTTTTCTGAGTACAGATCCTTTGCCTCTTTGGTTAGATTTATTCCTAGGTATCTTATGGTTTTGGGTGCAGTTGTAAATGGGATCGACTCCTTGATTTCTCTCTCTTCTGTCTTGTTGTTGGTGTATAGGAATGCCACTGATTTCTGTGCATTGATTTTATATCCTGCCACGTTACTGAATTCCTGTATGAGTTCTAGCAGTTTTGGGGTGGAGTCCTTTGGGTTTTCCACATACAGTATGATATCATCTGCAAAGAGTGAGAGTTTGACTTCCTCTTTGCCGAGTTGGATGCCTTTGATT
>NW_027399415.1:0-7914 GCF_003265705.2 Callorhinus ursinus | reverse complement strand
TTCATATATTTTTCATATTAACCCCTTATCACATATATCATTTGCAAATACATTTTCTCATTCAGTAGATTGCCTTTTCATTTGGTTAATGGTTTCCTCTCTGCAAAAGCTTTTCTTTTGGTGTAGTACAAGTTGCTTGTTTTTGTCTTTGTTGTCCTTGCCTCAAAGACATCCAAACAATTGCTAAGACAGAAGTCCATGCATCATTTACTGCCTGTGTTTTCTTTTGGGAGTTTTATGGTTTCAGGTCTTATGTTTAGGTCTTCAATCCATTATGATTTCATTTTTACATGTGGTATAAGAAGGTGGTCTACCTTCATTCTTTCACATGTAGTTGTCCAGTTCCTGCACCATTTATTGAGGAGTCTGTCTTTCCCCATGGTACATTATTACCCTCCTCACTGTAGATTAAGTGACTCTACAAGTGTGGGGTATTTCTTGGCTCTCTAGTCTGTTCAATTAATTAATGTTCCTGTTTTTGTGCCAGTATGTACTATTTTGATTACTATAGCTTGGTAGTATAGTTTGAAATCTGGACCATGATACCTCCAGCTTTGTTATTCTTAAGATTCCTTCAGCTATATTCAGGGTCTTTCATGGATCCATGCAAATTTTAGAATTGTTAGTTTCACTTCTGTAAAAAATGTTATTGGTATTTTATAGAGATTGCATTCAGTCTGTAGATTGCTTTGGGTAACATGGACATTTTAACATTAATTCTTCCAATCCATGAGCATTGCATATTTTCCACTTGTTTGCATTGTCTTCAGTTTCTTTCATCAATGCATTGTAGTTTTCAGAGTACAGGTCTTTTACTCCTTTGGTTAAATATATTTCTAGGTATTTTATTCTTTTTGATGCAGTTGTAAATGGGATAGGTTTTTTAGTTTCTCTTTCTGACACTTGGTCATTAGCATATAAAAACACAACTGATTTTTGTATATTAATTTTGTATTCTCCAACTTTATTGAATTTATTAGTTCTAACAGTTATCTGGTGGAGTCTTTAGGGTGCCTAAACATATAGTATCATATCAACTGCAAATAGTGAAGTTTTACTTGTTCCTTATCATTTGGGATGTCTATTTCTTGTCTTATTGCTGTGGCTAGCACTTCCAGTACTATGTTGAATAAAAATGGAGATAGTGAAATTTTTACACTGTTCCTGATCTTAGAGGGAAAGCGCTAGTTTTTCACCATTGAGTATGATGTTAGCTGTGGGCATTTCATATATGGCCTTTATTATGTTGAGGTACGTTCTCTTTAAACTCACATTGTTGAGGGTTTTTATCAAGAATGAATGTGTTATTTTGTCAAATGTTTTTTCTGCATCTATTGAGATGAATATATGGTAATACAAACTTTCAGAAAGCAGGGATACCCATAGTTATTTGCATAATTTGACATTTTAACAATATTAACTCTTCCATTTTGTGACCATGGACTTTCTGTTTATTTTTATTTGCTTCAATTTCTTTCATCAGTGTCTTGTACATTTTGGTATACAGGTCTTTAACTTCCTTTGTTAAATTTATTTCTAGGTATTTTATTCTTTTTGATGCAGTTGTAAATGGGATTGTTCACTTAATTTCTCTTTTTGATAATTTATTATTAGTATATAGAAAAGCAACAGGTTTCTGTATATTAATTTTGAATCCTAAAAATTTTCTTATTTATTCTAAGAGTTTTTTTGTGGAGTCTTTAGGTTTGTTTTTTTTTTTTTGTATAGTTTCATGTCATCTGAAAATAGTGACAAATTTAATTCTTCCTCACCAATTCAGATGTATTTATGTCTTAATCTTGCCTGACTGCTGTTGGTAGGACTGCTGGTACTATGTTGAATTGCAACAGTAGGCATTCTTGTATTGTTCCAGGTTTTAGAGGAAAAGCTTTCAACTTTTTACTATGAAGTATTATGGCAGCTGCAGGTTTGCTACATATGGCCTTACTGTGTTGGGGTATATTCCCTTTATATGCCCCTGTATATATGTTGAGAGTTTTATCATGAATGGATGCTGAATTTTGTCAAATGCTTTTTCTGCGTATATTGAAATGTTGATATATTTTATCTTTCATTTTGTTAATCCAATGTATTATGCTGATTTGTGGATATTGAGCCATCTTTGTTCCCCTGGATTAAAGATCACTTGATTGTGGTGTGTGATCCTTTCAGTATATTGTTGAAATCAGTTTGCTAATATTTTGTAAAGATTTTTGTATCTATGTTCATGATGGATATTGGACTGTAACATTTTTGTAGTTTTAATGGCTGGTTTTGGTATCAGGGCTGGTCTTGTAGAATGAAATTGGGAGTGTTCTCTTCATTTCTTTTTTGGAATAATTTGAGAAAAATAGGTATTAACTCTTCTTAAAATGTTTAGTATAATTTATCTATGGTGATGTCTGGTCCTAGACTTTGGTTTATTGGGAGTTTTTTGGTTCCTGACTCAACTTTATTATAAGTAATCAGTCTGTTTAGATTTTTTTCCCTGATTCAGTCTTGGAAGATTGTATGTTTGTAGAAATGTATCCAATTCCTTTTTGTGACTAATTTATTATTTGTTGTAGTCTCTTATAATCCTTTGTATTTTCTTGGTGTTGGTTGTAACTTCTTTTATTTCTGATTTTGAGTCCTCTCTTTTTTTTTCTAGGTAAAGTTTTATCAGTTTTGTTTGTTTTTCAAAGAATGAGTTTAGTTCTTGCAGTCTTTTATGTTGTCTTTTTATTCACTATGTTATTGATTTCCACTCTGATCTTTATTATTTCTTTCCTTCTACTAACTTTGGACTTTGCTGCTTTTTCTAATTCCTTTAGGTATAAGGTTAGATTGTTGGAGGGCTTTTCCCCTGCTCTAGTACTCTCGCTCTTTTGTGCACTCTCTCTTTCTCAAATAAATAAATCTTTAACGATGGACTCTGAAAAACAAACTGAGGGTTCTAGGGGTGGTGGGGGGATGGGTTAGCCTGGTGATGGGTATTAAAGAGGGCACGTTCTGCGTGGAGCACTGGGTGTTATACACAAACAATGAATCATGGAACACCACATCAAAAACTAATGGTGTAATGTATGGTGATTAACATAACAATAAAAAATTTAAAGGGAAAAAATCTTTAAAATAAAGTAGCCTCTTTATGTTTTTCCAGTTTTTTCCCCAGTAATTGATTTCTAGTTTCATACCATTTTGGTCAGAAAAGATGCTTGGTATCACTTAAATTTCTTTAATTTATTGAGACCTGTTTGGTGGCCTAAAATGTGGTCTATCTTGGAGAATATTCTATGTTTACTTGAAATGTATATATATTTTGCATTGTTTGGATGGAATGTTCTGTGTATATCTGTGTGAATTCCATGTGGTCTAGTGTGTTGTTTAAGGCCAATGTTTTCTTATTGACTTTTTTTTTTTTTTTGGTGGATCAACTATCCATTGAAGTAAGTAGAATGTTGAAGTTCCCTACTATTACTGGATTACTGTAAATTTATTGGTTAATATTTGCTTTACATATTTAGGTGCTCCTATGCTGGGTATATAGATATTTACAATTGCTATATATTCTTGTGGAATTGACCATTTTATTATGTAATGCCCTTTTTTGTCTCTTGCTACAGTTTTTGTTCTAAAGTCTTTTCCCTGATATAAGTATTGCTACCTCAGCTTTTAAAAATTTCATCTGCATGTAATCTTATTTGATTTTTCACTTCCAAACTAGATGTGTTTTTAGTTCTTATGTGAGTTTTTTGTAGGTAATATATAGATGGGACTTGTTTTTTATCCATTCAGTCTCCTTATATCTTTGATTGGAGCATTTACTTGATTTACCTTTAATTATTGATAGGTATGTACTCATTACTATTTTGACACTATTTTTTGGTTGTTTTTGCAGTTCTTCTCTGTTCCTTTCTTGTCCTGCTCTCTTATTTTGTGATTTGAGAAATTTAGTGTTAGTATTCCTCTCTCTTTGAGTATCTGTTATAGGGTTTTTGTTTGTGGTTACCATGAGGATTAAATATAATACACAATGTAGATAGCAGTCTACTTTAAGTTGATAACTGCTTAATGTCCAATATATTCTAAAAGCACTTTCTTTTGCTACCTTCCCATATATTTAGTATTATAATAATTTGTTACCTATTTTATATACTAAAGAAAGGTATTTTTTCTTTTATAATTTTCTTCTACTTATGGCCTTTTCTGCTAAAGAAGACTCTAGCATTTCTTGTAAGAAAACCAGTTTAGTGGTGGTGATGAACTCACTTAACTTTTGTTTGGGAAAATCTTGATCTCTCTCTCTCTCTCTTTTTTTTTTTTGGAGGTTTTATTTTATTTATTTATTTTTAAAGATTTTATTTATTTATTTGAGAGAGAGAATGAGATAGAGATAGAGAGCATGAGAGGGGAGAGGGTCAGAGGGAGAAGCAGACTCCCCGCCGAGCAGGGAGCCCAATGCGGGACTCGATCCCGGGACTCCAGGATCATGACCCGAGCCGAAGGCAGTCGCTCAACCGACTGAGCCACCCAGGCGCCCTGGAGGTTTTATTTTTTATTATTATGTTCAATTAGCCAATATCAATTCTGAATGATAACCTTGCCAAGTAGAAAATTCTTGGTTTTAGGTATTTTCCTTTTTACTCTTTGAATATATTTTGCCATTCCCTTCTGGCCTGAAGTTTTATGGGTATTACCTTGTATAGTTGTTTTTCTTTTGCTGCTTTTAAGATTCTCTATCTTTAAGTTTTGGAAATTTTAGTTTCTATATGTCTTAGTGTGGGTTTCTTTGGGTTTCTTTTGTTTGGGGATCTCTCAATTTCCTGGACCTGAATGTCTGTTTTATTCCCCAGGTTAGAGAAGTTTTCAGAAATTATTTCTTTAAGTTTTCTTCCCCTTTTTTGGCCTTCTGAAATTCCTATAATGCAAATATTAGTATTCTTGATGTTATCCCAGGGGTCCCTTAAATTGTTACCATTTAAATTTTTTTTCTTTTTGCTGTTCAGCTTGGATGATTTCTACCACCATATCTTTGAGACTGCATTTTTCATTACTGTTATTCTTCCACACTGATTGTTTCTTTTTTTATATTTTCTATCTTTTTGTCAAAGTTCTCACTGTATTCATCCATTCTCAGGTTCAATGAGCACCTTTATGACCTTTGCTTTGAACTCTTTATCAGGTCCATTGTTTATCTCCATTTCATTTAGCTCTTTTTCTGAGTTTCTGTCTTCTTCTTTAATTTGGAATATATTTCTCTGTCTCCCCATTTTGTCTATCTGATTTTGTTTCTATGTGTTAGGTAGATCAGCTATGTTGCCTATTCTTAAAAAAGTGGTCTTGTGTCAAATGCATCCTGTGGCACCCAGAAGCACAATCTTCCCTAGTTACCAGAACCAGGCACCCCACAAGTATCCCCTGTGGGCACCTTTCTCTTACAGCTGCAGTGTGGCTGCTCAGGCAAACTGGTGGATGCGGCTGCCTCCTGGATCAGCTGGCTGAGAGGACTGTCTACATCTGCTGGGGCTATACTGTTGCACAGGGCTGACCTAAGTTTGGCTGGCTGTTAGACACAGTTGTGAATGTTTGCAAGCATGCTGGTAGGTGAGGGTTGTCCTGTGAATGGCAAGGGCTCCTTTGGAGGGATGCAGTTTACAGCTGAGTCTGCCTACTGGATGTGACACAACAGTAGCCACTTTGTGGGGTGTTGGTCCTATCTGAGTTCATGCATCAGGTTTGGCAGAGAGGATCCAAAGGAGGGGGGAAGGGGCTGTCAGTACTGGCTGAGGCCACCATTAGGGAGTCATTTTGGCAGGGCTCCTTCTGGAGTGGGCAGGTTGTGTGGGGTGTGTCCACAGAGGAATATAGTGGTAGGGTAAGAGTTGCTAGCAATGTAGATGGAGGGTGTCAGAACTGGTACCCACCAGCATCAGGCCAGCTAGCCAGAAGGAGGTCAAGAAAAATGGTACCTGCCTGCACTTTCGTATCTGGATAAAGTTCCTACAGATTTCTGTTCCTCTAGCACACAACCTAAAATTAGTCAATAATCTTCACATATGTCCCAGGTGCTTTTCAAACTGCTGCCTCTGTACTAAGTCTAGGAGTAAGTTGGTTCATGTACATGCACTTTAAGATCAGAGTCTCCATTTCTATAGCACTCTGGCTCTCCTGGTGTTGAGCCTTGTTGATTTTTGGAGCTCCTTGAGGTGACTATCACGGATTTTCAAAGCCAGTGAAATCATATGGTATTTGTCTTTCTCTTATTTATTTTGCTTAGCATAATACTCTCTAGCCCCAGCTATCGTGTTGCAAATGGCAAGCTTTCATTCTTTTTTTAATCAATGAGTAATATTCCATTGTGTGAGATATATAGACATATATCTCACATCTTCTTTATCCATTTATCAGCCAGTGGATACTAGGGCTGCTTCTATAGTTTGGCTTTTATAGATAATGCTGCTATAAACATTGGGTTGTATGTATCCCCCAAATTAGTATTTTTGTATTCTTTGGGTAAATACCCAGTAGTGCAATTGCCGGATCATAGGGTAGCTCTATTTTTAACTTTTTGAGGAACCCACAGTCTGTTTTCCACAGTGACTGCACCAGTATGCATTCCCACTAACATACAAGAATGTTCGCCTTTCTCCACATCCTTGCCAACACCTGTTGTTTCATGTGTTGATTTTAGCCATTCTGACAGGTGTGAGATGACTGTCCCTGTAGTTTTGATTTGTATTTTCCTGCTGATCAGTGATGTTGAGCATCGTTTCATGTGTCTGTTAACCATCTGGATGTCTTCTTTTGGAGAGTATCTATTCATGTTTCTGCTTATTTTTAATTGGATTATTCATTTTGGGGGTGTTGAGTTTTATAAGTGCTATTTTGGATACTCTTTATCAGATATGTCATTTGCAAATATCTTCTCCCCTTCTGTAGGTTGCCTTTTAATTTTGTTGATTGTTTCCTTTGTTGTTCAGAAGCTTTTTATTTTGATTTAGTCCCAGTGGTTTATTTTTGTTTTTTTTCCTTTCCTTCAGGAGACATATGTAGAAAGAAGTTCTTATAGCCAATGTCAAAGAGACTACTGCCTGTGTTCTCCTCTAGGATTTTTATGGTTTCCTGTCTTGCATTTAGATCTTTGATCCATTTTAAATTTATTTTTGTGTATGGCATATGAAAGTGGTCCAGTTTCATTCTTTTGCCTGTAGCTGTCCAGTCTTCCCAACACCATTTTTTGAAGAAACTGTCTTTTTCCCACTGGGTATTCTTTCCTATTTTGTTGAAGTTTAATTGACCATACAGTTGTGGATTCATTGCCGGGTTTTCTATTTTGTTCTATTGATCTGTGTGTCTATTTTTGTGCAAGTACCAAACTGTTTTGATCACAACAGCTTTGTAATATAACTTGAAGTCAGGAATTGTGATGCCTCCAGCTTTGTTTTTCTTTTTTAAAGTTGCTTTGTCTGTTTGGGATATTTTATGTTTCCATACAAATTTTAGGATTGTTCTATCTCTGTGAAAAATGCTGGTGGTATTTTTATAGGAATTTAATTAAATATGTAGACTGTTTTGAGTAGCATAGACATTTTAATAATATTTGTTCTTCTAATCCATGAGCATAGAATATTTTTTCATTTGTTGTGTCATCTTTAATTTCTTTCTTCAGTGTTTTATAGTTTTCAGAGTACAGGTCTTTCACCCCTCTGGTTAGGTTTATTCCAAGATATCTTTTTTTTCTTTTTGGTGCAATTGTAAATAGGATTGGTTCCTTAATTTCTCTTTCTGCTGCTTCATTATTTGTGTATAGAAATGCAACAGATTTCTGTATGTTGATTTTGTATCTCGCAACTGTACTGAATTTGTTTATCAGTTGTATGAATCCTTCATATATTTTTCATATTAACCCCTTATCACATATATCATTTGCAA
>NW_027399414.1:0-7917 GCF_003265705.2 Callorhinus ursinus | reverse complement strand
TTCATATATTTTTCATATTAACCCCTTATCACATATATCATTTGCAAATACATTTTCTCATTCAGTAGATTGCCTTTTCATTTGGTTAATGGTTTCCTCTCTGCAAAAGCTTTTCTTTTGGTGTAGTACAAGTTGCTTGTTTTTGTCTTTGTTGTCCTTGCCTCAAAGACATCCAAACAATTGCTAAGACAGAAGTCCATGCATCATTTACTGCCTGTGTTTTCTTTTGGGAGTTTTATGGTTTCAGGTCTTATGTTTAGGTCTTCAATCCATTATGATTTCATTTTTACATGTGGTATAAGAAGGTGGTCTACCTTCATTCTTTCACATGTAGTTGTCCAGTTCCTGCACCATTTATTGAGGAGTCTGTCTTTCCCCATGGTACATTATTACCCTCCTCACTGTAGATTAAGTGACTCTACAAGTGTGGGGTATTTCTTGGCTCTCTAGTCTGTTCAATTAATTAATGTTCCTGTTTTTGTGCCAGTATGTACTATTTTGATTACTATAGCTTGGTAGTATAGTTTGAAATCTGGACCATGATACCTCCAGCTTTGTTATTCTTAAGATTCCTTCAGCTATATTCAGGGTCTTTCATGGATCCATGCAAATTTTAGAATTGTTAGTTTCACTTCTGTAAAAAATGTTATTGGTATTTTATAGAGATTGCATTCAGTCTGTAGATTGCTTTGGGTAACATGGACATTTTAACATTAATTCTTCCAATCCATGAGCATTGCATATTTTCCACTTGTTTGCATTGTCTTCAGTTTCTTTCATCAATGCATTGTAGTTTTCAGAGTACAGGTCTTTTACTCCTTTGGTTAAATATATTTCTAGGTATTTTATTCTTTTTGATGCAGTTGTAAATGGGATAGGTTTTTTAGTTTCTCTTTCTGACACTTGGTCATTAGCATATAAAAACACAACTGATTTTTGTATATTAATTTTGTATTCTCCAACTTTATTGAATTTATTAGTTCTAACAGTTATCTGGTGGAGTCTTTAGGGTGCCTAAACATATAGTATCATATCAACTGCAAATAGTGAAGTTTTACTTGTTCCTTATCATTTGGGATGTCTATTTCTTGTCTTATTGCTGTGGCTAGCACTTCCAGTACTATGTTGAATAAAAATGGAGATAGTGAAATTTTTACACTGTTCCTGATCTTAGAGGGAAAGCGCTAGTTTTTCACCATTGAGTATGATGTTAGCTGTGGGCATTTCATATATGGCCTTTATTATGTTGAGGTACGTTCCCTTTAAACTCACATTGTTGAGGGTTTTTATCAAGAATGAATGTGTTATTTTGTCAAATGTTTTTTCTGCATCTATTGAGATGAATATATGGTAATACAAACTTTCAGAAAGCAGGGATACCCATAGTTATTTGCATAATTTGACATTTTAACAATAATAACTCTTCCATTTTGTGACCATGGACTTTCTGTTTATTTTTATTTGCTTCAATTTCTTTCATCAGTGTCTTGTACATTTTGGTATACAGGTCTTTAACTTCCTTTGTTAAATTTATTTCTAGGTATTTTATTCTTTTTGATGCAGTTGTAAATGGGATTGTTCACTTAATTTCTCTTTTTGATAATTTATTATTAGTATATAGAAAAGCAACAGGTTTCTGTATATTAATTTTGAATCCTAAAAATTTTCTTATTTATTCTAAGAGTTTTTTTGTGGAGTCTTTAGGTTTGTTTTTTTTTTTTTGTATAGTTTCATGTCATCTGAAAATAGTGACAAATTTAATTCTTCCTCACCAATTCAGATGTATTTATGTCTTAATCTTGCCTGACTGCTGTTGGTAGGACTGCTGGTACTATGTTGAATTGCAACAGTAGGCATTCTTGTATTGTTCCAGGTTTTAGAGGAAAAGCTTTCAACTTTTTACTATGAAGTATTATGGCAGCTGCAGGTTTGCTACATATGGCCTTACTGTGTTGGGGTATATTCCCTTTATATGCCCCTGTATATATGTTGAGAGTTTTATCATGAATGGATGCTGAATTTTGTCAAATGCTTTTTCTGCGTATATTGAAATGTTGATATATTTTATCTTTCATTTTGTTAATCCAATGTATTATGCTGATTTGTGGATATTGAGCCATCTTTGTTCCCCTGGATTAAAGATCACTTGATTGTGGTGTGTGATCCTTTTAGTATATTGTTGAATTCAGTTTGCTAACATTTTGTAAAGATTTTTGTATCTATGTTCATGATGGATATTGGACTGTAACATTTTTGTAGTTTTAATGGCTGGTTTTGGTATCAGGGCTGGTCTTGTAGAATGAAATTGGGAGTGTTCTCTTCATTTCTTTTTTGGAATAATTTGAGAAAAATAGGTATTAACTCTTCTTAAAATGTTTAGTATAATTTATCTATGGTGATGTCTGGTCCTAGACTTTGGTTTATTGGGAGTTTTTTGGTTCCTGACTCAACTTTATTATAAGTAATCAGTCTGTTTAGATTTTTTTCCCTGATTCAGTCTTGGAAGATTGTATGTTTGTAGAAATGTATCCAATTCCTTTTTGTGACTAATTTATTATTTGTTGTAGTCTCTTATAATCCTTTGTATTTTCTTGGTGTTGGTTGTAACTTCTGTTCTTTTATTTCTGATTTTGAGTCCTCTCTTTTTTTTTCTAGGTAAAGTTTTATCAGTTTTGTTTGTTTTTCAAAGAATGAGTTTAGTTCTTGCAGTCTTTTATGTTGTCTTTTTATTCACTATGTTATTGATTTCCACTCTGATCTTTATTATTTCTTTCCTTCTACTAACTTTGGACTTTGCTGATTTTTCTAATTCCTTTAGGTATAAGGTTAGATTGTTGGAGGGCTTTTCCCCTGCTCTAGTACTCTCGCTTTTTTGTGCACTCTCTCTTTCTCAAATAAATAAATCTTTAACGATGGACTCTGAAAAACAAACTGAAGGTTCTAGGGGTGGTGGGGGGATGGGTTAGCCTGGTGATGGGTATTAAAGAGGGCACGTTCTGCGTGGAGCACTGGGTGTTATACACAAACAATGAATCATGGAACACCACATCAAAAACTAATGGTGTAATGTATGGTGATTAACATAACAATAAAAAATTTAAAGGGAAAAAATCTTTAAAATAAAGTAGCCTCTTTATGTTTTTCCAGTTTTTTCCCCAGTAATTGATTTCTAGTTTCATACCATTTTGGTCAGAAAAGATGCTTGGTATCACTTAAATTTCTTTAATTTATTGAGACCTGTTTGGTGGCCTAAAATGTGGTCTATCTTGGAGAATATTCTATGTTTACTTGAAATGTATATATATTTTGCATTGTTTGGATGGAATGTTCTGTGTATATCTGTGTGAATTCCATGTGGTCTAGTGTGTTGTTTAAGGCCAATGTTTTCTTATTGACTTTTTTTTTTTTTTTGGTGGATCAACTATCCATTGAAGTAAGTAGAATGTTGAAGTTCCCTACTATTACTGGATTACTGTAAATTTATTGGTTAATATTTGCTTTACATATTTAGGTGCTCCTATGCTGGGTATATAGATATTTACAATTGCTATATATTCTTGTGGAATTGACCATTTTATTATGTAATGCCCTTTTTTGTCTCTTGCTACAGTTTTTGTTCTAAAGTCTTTTCCCTGATATAAGTATTGCTACCTCAGCTTTTAAAAATTTCATCTGCATGTAATCTTATTTGATTTTTCACTTCCAAACTAGATGTGTTTTTAGTTCTTATGTGAGTTTTTTGTAGGTAATATATAGATGGGACTTGTTTTTTATCCATTCAGTCTCCTTATATCTTTGATTGGAGCATTTACTTGATTTACCTTTAATTATTGATAGGTATGTACTCATTACTATTTTGACACTGTTTTTTGGTTGTTTTTGCAGTTCTTCTCTGTTCCTTTCTTGTCCTGCTCTCTTATTTTGTGGTTTGAGAAATTTAGTGTTAGTATTCCTCTCTCTTTGAGTATCTGTTATAGGGTTTTTGTTTGTGGTTACCATGAGGATTAAATATAATACACAATGTAGATAGCAGTCTACTTTAAGTTGATAACTGCTTAATGTCCAATATATTCTAAAAGCACTTTCTTTTGCTACCTTCCCATATATTTAGTATTATAATAATTTGTTACCTATTTTATATACTAAAGAAAGGTATTTTTTCTTTTATAATTTTCTTCTACTTATGGCCTTTTCTGCTAAAGAAGACTCTAGCATTTCTTGTAAGAAAACCAGTTTAGTGGTGGTGATGAACTCACTTAACTTTTGTTTGGGAAAATCTTGATCTCTCTCTCTCTCTCTTTTTTTTTTTTGGAGGTTTTATTTTATTTATTTATTTTTAAAGATTTTATTTATTTATTTGAGAGAGAATGAGATAGAGATAGAGAGCATGAGAGGGGAGAGGGTCAGAGGGAGAAGCAGACTCCCCGCCGAGCAGGGAGCCCAATGCGGGACTCGATCCCGGGACTCCAGGATCATGACCCGAGCCGAAGGCAGTCGCTCAACCGACTGAGCCACCCAGGCGCCCTGGAGGTTTTATTTTTTATTATTATGTTCAATTAGCCAATATCAATTCTGAATGATAACCTTGCCAAGTAGAAAATTCTTGGTTTTAGGTATTTTCCTTTTTACTCTTTGAATATATTTTGCCATTCCCTTCTGGCCTGAAGTTTTATGGGTATTACCTTGTATAGTTGTTTTTCTTTTGCTGCTTTTAAGATTCTCTATCTTTAAGTTTTGGAAATTTTAGTTTCTATATGTCTTAGTGTGGGTTTCTTTGGGTTTCTTTTGTTTGGGGATCTCTCAATTTCCTGGACCTGAATGTCTGTTTTATTCCCCAGGTTAGAGAAGTTTTCAGAAATTATTTCTTTAAGTTTTCTTCCCCTTTTTTGGCCTTCTGAAATTCCTATAATGCAAATATTAGTATTCTTGATGTTATCCCAGGGGTCCCTTAAATTGTTACCATTTAAATTTTTTTTCTTTTTGCTGTTCAGCTTGGATGATTTCTACCACCATATCTTTGAGACTGCATGTTTCATTACTGTTATTCTTCCACACTGATTGTTTCTTTTTTTATATTTTCTATCTTTTTGTCAAAGTTCTCACTGTATTCATCCATTCTCAGGTTCAATGAGCACCTTTATGACCTTTGCTTTGAACTCTTTATCAGGTCCATTGTTTATCTCCATTTCATTTAGCTCTTTTTCTGAGTTTCTGTCTTCTTCTTTAATTTGGAATATATTTCTCTGTCTCCCCATTTTGTCTATCTGATTTTGTTTCTATGTGTTAGGTAGATCAGCTATGTTGCCTATTCTTAAAAAAGTGGTCTTGTGTCAAATGCATCCTGTGGCACCCAGAAGCACAATCTTCCCTAGTTACCAGAACCAGGCACCCCACAAGTATCCCCTGTGGGCACCTTTCTCTTACAGCTGCAGTGTGGCTGCTCAGGCAAACTGGTGGATGCGGCTGCCTCCTGGATCAGCTGGCTGAGAGGACTGTCTACATCTGCTGGGGCTATACTGTTGCACAGGGCTGACCTAAGTTTGGCTGGCTGTTAGACACAGTTGTGAATGTTTGCAAGCATGCTGGTAGGTGAGGGTTGTCCTGTGAATGGCAAGGGCTCCTTTGGAGGGATGCAGTTTACAGCTGAGTCTGCCTACTGGATGTGACACAACAGTAGCCACTTTGTGGGGTGTTGGTCCTATCTGAGTTCATGCATCAGGTTTGGCAGAGAGGATCCAAAGGAGGGGGGAAGGGGCTGTCAGTACTGGCTGAGGCCACCATTAGGGAGTCATTTTGGCAGGGCTCCTTCTGGAGTGGGCAGGTTGTGTGGGGTGTGTCCACAGAGGAATATAGTGGTAGGGTAAGAGTTGCTAGCAATGTAGATGGAGGGTGTCAGAACTGGTACCCACCAGCATCAGGCCAGCTAGCCAGAAGGAGGTCAAGAAAAATGGTACCTGCCTGCACTTTCGTATCTGGATAAAGTTCCTACAGATTTCTGTTCCTCTAGCACACAACCTAAAATTAGTCAATAATCTTCACATATGTCCCAGGTGCTTTTCAAACTGCTGCCTCTGTACTAAGTCTAGGAGTAAGTTGGTTCATGTACATGCACTTTAAGAGCAGAGTCTCCATTTCTATAGCACTCTGGCTCTCCTGGTGTTGAGCCTTGTTGATTTTTGGAGCTCCTTGAGGTGACTATCACGGATTTTCAAAGCCAGTGAAATCATATGGTATTTGTCTTTCTCTTATTTATTTTGCTTAGCATAATACTCTCTAGCCCCAGCCATCGTGTTGCAAATGGCAAGCTTTCATTCTTTTTTTAATCAATGAGTAATATTCCATTGTGTGAGATATATAGACATATATCTCACATCTTCTTTATCCATTTATCAGCCAGTGGATACTAGGGCTGCTTCTATAGTTTGGCTTTTATAGATAATGCTGCTATAAACATTGGGTTGTATGTATCCCCCAAATTAGTATTTTTGTATTCTTTGGGTAAATACCCAGTAGTGCAATTGCCGGATCATAGGGTAGCTCTATTTTTAACTTTTTGAGGAACCCACAGTCTGTTTTCCACAGTGACTGCACCAGTATGCATTCCCACTAACATACAAGAATGTTCGCCTTTCTCCACATCCTTGCCAACACCTGTTGTTTCATGTGTTGATTTTAGCCATTCTGACAGGTGTGAGATGACTGTCCCTGTAGTTTTGATTTGTATTTTCCTGCTGATCAGTGATGTTGAGCATCGTTTCATGTGTCTGTTAACCATCTGGATGTCTTCTTTGGGAGAGTATCTATTCATGTTTCTGCTTATTTTTAATTGGATTATTCATTTTGGGGGTGTTGAGTTTTATAAGTGCTATTTTGGATACTCTTTATCAGATATGTCATTTGCAAATATCTTCTCCCCTTCTGTAGGTTGCCTTTTAATTTTGTTGATTGTTTCCTTTGTTGTTCAGAAGCTTTTTATTTTGATTTAGTCCCAGTGGTTTATTTTTGTTTTTTTTCCTTTCCTTCAGGAGACATATGTAGAAAGAAGTTCTTATAGCCAATGTCAAAGAGACTACTGCCTGTGTTCTCCTCTAGGATTTTTATGGTTTCCTGTCTTGCATTTAGATCTTTGATCCATTTTAAATTTATTTTTGTGTATGGCATATGAAAGTGGTCCAGTTTCATTCTTTTGCCTGTAGCTGTCCAGTCTTCCCAACACCATTTTTTGAAGAAACTGTCTTTTTCCCACTGGGTATTCTTTCCTATTTTGTTGAAGTTTAATTGACCATACAGTTGTGGATTCATTGCCGGGTTTTCTATTTTGTTCTATTGATCTGTGTGTCTATTTTTGTGCAAGTACCAAACTGTTTTGATCACAACAGCTTTGTAATATAACTTGAAGTCAGGAATTGTGATGCCTCCAGCTTTGTTTTTCTTTTTTAAAGTTGCTTTGTCTGTTTGGGATATTTTATGTTTCCATACAAATTTTAGGATTGTTCTATCTCTGTGAAAAATGCTGGTGGTATTTTTATAGGAATTTAATTAAATATGTAGACTGTTTTGAGTAGCATAGACATTTTAATAATATTTGTTCTTCTAATCCATGAGCATAGAATATTTTTTCATTTGTTGTGTCATCTTTAATTTCTTTCTTCAGTGTTTTATAGTTTTCAGAGTACAGGTCTTTCACCCCTCTGGTTAGGTTTATTCCAAGATATCTTTTTTTTCTTTTTGGTGCAATTGTAAATAGGATTGGTTCCTTAATTTCTCTTTCTGCTGCTTCATTATTTGTGTATAGAAATGCAACAGATTTCTGTATGTTGATTTTGTATCTCGCAACTGTACTGAATTTGTTTATCAGTTGTATGAATCCTTCATATATTTTTCATATTAACCCCTTATCACATATATCATTTGCAA
>NW_027399413.1:0-7918 GCF_003265705.2 Callorhinus ursinus | reverse complement strand
CACGTGCACGGTGGGAGGCGTCCCAGGGGACCCCCAGCTCCCCTCCGTCGGGCCCTGGTCCCTCTGCCCGAATGGCTGGGACCTGGTGTCCCTCCTGGTGACCACGGGGGCCAGGCTGGCAATGCCAGTCAGGTGCTTGCCTCTGTCCTAGAACCACTTAGGTCCAAGCGTGTGCCCTCCTGTGGGACCCCGTGCTTTCTTTTGGGGTTCAGTTTGTTTTAAGGAGGTGGAGGGGAAACAGGATGGGAAAGGGGTTGGGTGATGGCTGGGTGGCAGAGAAAGCTGGGAATGTACAGGCCAGGAGCCGCATTACTAAGGGGAGATGTCCTCGCCACCCCCACCCCTGTCTCCTCTCCCCCAACAGCATGCTCTCTGCTTCTGTCTGTTTTAGTGACCTGCAAAACCCCATGGCTTGCCTCCCCCACAGGAGAAACCAGACCCTGCCCACCCACCCCAGAAGGCAGAAGTTTCCTTGTCCTTTCGAAGAAGAAGCCTGCCACCCGGTCCCTTCCCCTTCCTCCTTCCTGGGTCTGTGTGCTCAGGCTGGGAGCCTGCTCTCTGAGGATTCTAAATAAAGCCACATGACCTCCCCTCTGTGAAGTGTGTTGTTGGGGGCCTTGTGGGTTACGGTGCCTTGGGCTCCGCTGGAGTTTTCGGGAGGTTCCAGAGGGGACCAGCTCCTGGGGGTAAATTTCCTCTGGTTTCTCGTCCACAGAACAGGAGAATTCACTTGCAAAAAATTTGTAAACTATCTAGAAACTATCAGAATCAATGAGCTCGGAGGAAAACTCATAGCCCTTAATCCTTAAATTAGTTAGCTAAAGGAAACTAAAATAAATGAATCTACAATCAATTCAGGTTAGAAAAGAAGCATTAAAATAAGGAAAATAAGGTGCCTGTGCCCCCAAGGTGAGGGCAGGGGTGAGGCTGGACGGGCTTAGCTCACCTGTGAAAAAGAGCTGGGAAAAAAAAATACGAATATGAAATTTCCAGAACTATCAATGACCACAGATAGAGAGAAATTTAATTAAAAGCTTCATAAGGGATTCAACTGTTTGGCTCTAACCTAATAGACTTAAAAGCCCCCAAATAGAAGATTTTCATAGCACATGTAAGCATCCCAACAAACCCAAGAAGACCAGAGAAAAAGTAGACAGGTCCCTTATCAAGGCAGACGGACACACAGGTGCAGAGCCTCCCCCACCCCCGACCCGCCACCAGCATCAGGAGGGGGCAGACAGGTCCTTTAGGAACAGCTGGTCAGGAGTAAGCAGCTCCAGGCCTGGGGGGCAGGCAACCCCTTCGCATTCCCTTACACCTGACAGACCTCACGGTGGAAGGAGGCCGTAACGATGGGGGTGGGGGCATGGGGTGCAGGCAGTGGCCCGGCATCAGTGCACACATCCACCCATCTCCTGCCAGGACACCCACCCAGGGGCAAAAGCCCCTGAATGGCATAGTCACCCCTGGATTCCAACAGGAGAGCATCTCTGTGAATCTCAAACTAATTTCAAATGAACTATGTTCAGAGAATAAAACAGGAAGAATGATTTTTCTGTAGGTGGTGACGTTGGCTAAAACTTCCTATAAATTCTCTAAATGGATGTGGGGCAGTTCCTAGGATGTGCTGTCATGGGCTAACTTTCGGGTCAGAAAGAATGGAAATAAGCCTATGCGCAGGAACGTGGAAGAAGACAGGCAGGAAGGACGAGCAGACATCAGTGAGTTAGTTGTCTACAGGAAGGAAGGTGGGTGCGCAGGTGGAGATATTCGGGGGCACAAATTTTCGTGCAATTTTAAGTTTTGGATGAGTTCCCATCTTATATTTTTAGATGTAAACTAAAATAAAAACCGAGGGACGCCTGGCTGGCTCAGTCGGTTAAGCATCTGTCTTCCACTCAGGTCATGATCCCGTGGTCCTGGGATCGAGTCCTGTGTCGAGCTCCCTGCTCAGCGGGGAGTCTGCTTCTCCCTCTCCCTCCACGGCTCCCCCTGCTTGTGCAGTCTCTCTCTCTCTCTCTCAAATAAATAAATAAATAAAATCTTAAAAAGTAAAATAAAAACTAAAAGGCAGCAAGCCATAAAATGATAAACACCCAGAAACAAATGAACCTAACTTCTGTAAAACTGACCATTTCAGAGAAAAAAAATGTTGACTTTTTTATTTCTTTCCAGTGACATGCTTTAGTGCCCCATGGAAATCAATCCATCATGAGGCATGGTCCGTTCTAATATGAGGGGACATAGGGGTGGAAATGAGCAGCCTCATCGAGAAATCTTGGTCAGATGCTGGGCACTCTCTGGTCACACCGCGTTCACTGTGCTGCCTACGCCTACCCTGGGGTCTTGCCCCTGTGACAGTGCCCCACCTACTCACACTTTGATTTTTGTGGACCATATTCTAGGGAAAAAGAAACCTTAACATCAACCTAGTAGTAGCATTCATGTTGGTGACGCTATTGGTGTTCTTATCAGTCAGAGTCCAAATTGAAACAGATGGAACTTGAGAAGGGACTCTGAAGGAGGACTCATTTAGAAGGATCTGTCCCCGGGGCACCCGGCTGGCTCAGATGGTTAAGCATTTGCCTTCGGCTCAGGTCATGATCCCAGGGTCCCGGGATGGAGTCCCACATCGGGCTCCTGGCTCAGCGGGGAGCCTGCTTCTCCCTCTGTCTCTGCCACTCCCCCTGCTTGTGTGCTCTCTTTCTGTCTAAATCTCTGTGTCTCAAATGAATAAATAAAATCTTTAAAAAAGATTAAAAAAAAAAAAGAAGAAGGATCTGTCCCCAGGGAAGGAGGGAGGGGGCTGGGGCTAGTGGAGCCAACCTTTTACCACGCACAGTCACCAGAAGGGACAGAGAAGGATTCACGTTGTCATTGGAATAAACCAAAAGATCAGTGGAGCAAAACAGAGTGGCAAGAAATTTGTGTAGAAATCTAGTGGGTGAAGGGGGTAGCATTTCAATTCAAAGAAGTAAGTCTTATTTAGTAAATAGCACATAACCAACTGAAATCAGTGTAGTGTGTGTTTCACAACATGAATTGGGAGTCACCCCTCAGCTTGCAATTTCTGCAAGATTCATGTTACCGCTTCCTTAAATGTCAGATAGAATTTAATAGTGAGGCTAACTGGGGTTTGAGATTATGGCGGGGGAGGGGAGATTTTCATCCACAAAGTCAATTTCTGCAATAGATCTACCTTGATTCTGGCTACCCACTGCTTCTATAGTAAGCTTTGATACTTTGTATCTTTCTAGGAGTTTACGCATTTTGTCCAAGTTATGAGAATTATTTCCATTCAAAATGTTCCCTTAATATTCTCTTTTTTTTGAGAGAGGGAGAGAGAGAGAGAGCACATGAGTGGGGAAGGGGCAGGGGTACAGAGAGAGTGAGAATCTCAAGCAGGGGTTCAATCTCACAACCCTGAGATCATGACCTGAGCCGAAACCGAGGGTTGGACACTTAACAGACTGAGCCCACCCAGGCACCATTTTTTTTTTAAAGATTTTATTTATTTGACAGGGAGAGACACAGAGAGAGAGGGAACACAAGCAGGAGCAGGAGGAGCGGGAGAGGGAGAAGCAGGCTCCCCGCTGAGCAGGGAGCCCGATGCGGGGCTCGATCCCAGGACCCCGGGACCATGACCTGAGCTGAAGGCAGACGCTTAACGACTGAGCCACCCAGGTGCCCTCCCAGGCACCCGCCCCCCCCCAGGCACCATTTTTAATATCCTTTTAGTTTCCATAAAATCTGTACTGGCGTCACATTCTTCATCTCTAATAGTGATATGTGTCAACTACCTGGGTTTTCCTGATTAGTCTGGCTAGAGGTTTATTCATTTCCCTGATCTTTCCAAAGATCAAAAGTTTTTTTAAAAAAAGATTTTATTTATTTATTTGACAGAGAGCGCACAAGCAGGGGGAGCAGCAGACAAAGGGAGAAGCAGGCTCCTCGCTGAGCAGAGAGCCCGATGCGGGGCTCGATCCCAGGACCCCGGGATCCTGACCTGAGCCGGAGGCAGATGCTTAACCAACTGAGCCACCCAGGCACCCCTCTTTTTTTTAAGATTTTATTTATTTATTAAAGAGAGAGAGTGAGAGAGAGAGCATGAGCGGAGGGAGTGGCAGAGGGACAAGCATACTCCCACTGAGCGGGAAGCCTGATGAGGGGCTCGATCCCAGGACCCTGGGGTTATGACCTGAGCCGAAGGCAGGTGCTTTAGGCAACTGAGCCACCCAGGCATCCCTCAAAACTGTTTTTGATTGATTTTCTCTATAGGTTTTCTGATTCTATGTCATCGATTTTTGTTATTACATTATTTCTTTTCTTTTGCTTGCATTGGTTTCAAGCTGTTCTCCTAGTTACTTAAGCTGCAGGCTTAGATTTTTCAACTGAGCATATTTATGTGGCCTAATATAAGCATCAGTGTTACAAATTCCCTTCAAATTGTGCATCCACATATTTTAATATATTTTGTTCTCATTTTTAGTTAATTTAAAATACTTTTCTGAGAAGGATCAAATCGTATCTTAGTCTATTGAATTCTTGGTGTTTCTCTATTGATTTGCTGGAGCTCTTTATATATTAAGAAAATTAGATACTATTTGTGCTATCAGTTAAAAATAATTTTCCTCAGTTCATCATTTCTCTTCTTACTCAGTTTGTGGGGTCATTTCAATGTGTTTCCTCTACATGGTTAAACTCACCAGTGTTTCCATTTGTAGCTTCTGACCACTGTTGCAGAGTTTTGACCATCTTTAGAAAGGCCTCTTCTATTCTGATACTGAATTCCTGAATTTTCATTATTTCATTGTTTTCATTGTTCAATCTTTTGCTCCATCAGGAATTCATTTGTTTTAATTCATGAGTTAGGACTCAAACTGTATTTTCTAAAATGCCCACCCCGTTCTCCCAAGACCATTTATTAACTACTGAGTTTCCCCACATTCCTGATTCTCATGCGTGTTTGGGTCTGTTCAGAGACTTTTCATCCATTCTGCTGGGCTGTCTGTGTGCCAGAACCCCAGTGGTTTGGTCTTGTTTGTTTTATCTTTGAAGCACAGTTGACCCACAATGTTCCATTAGGCTCAGGTGAACAACGTAGTGATTCGGCACTCTACATGTTATGCTGTGTGGTCACCATATGTCACCATACACGCCACTGCAACATCACTATGTTCCCCGGGCTGCACTTGTCATCCCAGTGACTTACTTATTCCATAACTGGAAGCCTGGACCTCCCACTGCCCGTCACCCATTTTGTGCATCCCCTCTCCTTTGGCAACCACTAGTTTTTTCTCTGTGTTTATGGGTCAGTTTCTGCTTTTTGTTTGTTTGGTTTTGTTTTTTAGATTCCACATATAAATGAAATCATACGGTATTTGTCTTTCTCTGCCTGACTTACTTCACTTAACATAATACAGTATTATGTTGTCACAAATGGCAAGATCTCATTCTTTTTTACGGCCAAGTAATATTCCATTGTATATGTCACACCTTCTTTACCCATTCATCTATCGATGGACACTTGGGCTGCTTCCATGTCTTGTCTATTGTAAACAATGCTGCAACAAACATAGGGATGTATATATCTTTTTGAATTACTGTTTTCATTTTCTTTGGGTAAATACCCAGTAGTGGAAAATACAATCTTTCTATTTTTAATTTTTTTAAGAACCTCCGTACCATTTTCCACAGTGGCTGCACCAGTTTGCATGCATGATGGTTCCTTTCTCTCTACATCCTCGCCAACACTGATTGTTTCTTGTGTTTTTCTTTTAACCATTCTAACAGCTGTGAGGTAGTATCTCATTGTGGTTTTGGTTTGCACTTCCCTGATGATGAGAGATGTTGAGCATCTTTTCATTTATCTGTTGGTCATCTGGATGTCTTCTTTGGGAAAATATCTATTGAGGACCTCTGCCCATTTTTAAATGGGATTTTTTAAATTTCTTTTTTTTTTTAATTTTTTGATGTTGAGTTGTTAAGTCCATTTTGGATATCAACTCCTTACCAGGTTTATCATTTGCAAGTATCTTCTCTCCCTCATTAGGCTGCCTTTTTGTTTTGTTGACGGTTTCTTTTATTGTGCAGAAGTTTTTATTTTAGTATAGTCCAGAACCCCAGTGTTTTAATTATTTTATCTTAACATCTGGTGTGGATAGTTCATCCTTATTGTCTTCTTTAACAGAATTTTGTTAGTTATGTTTATTTAAATCTTCAAATATACTTTAGGAAAAATTGTCTGGTACAAAATATGGCTGATATTTTTATGGACTTGCATTACATTTATGGGTTGACTTGGGGAGAACTGACATCTTTATGGAACATTCTAGCCACAATTATGACATGCATTTCGTTTGTTTGTGTCCTTTGTTGGGTCCTCAAGAGTATAATTCTTTTTTCACACTGAGTTTGTATAATTTTTGTTAAATTTATTATTAAAAATAATTTTGAATTTTATCAGAGCCTTGATAGTATCACCAGAACTGATCACATAATTTTTCTCTTTTGATCTATCACTATGATGAATTTTATCAATAAGTTTACTAATATGGAGGGGCGGAGCAAGATGGCAGAGGAGCAGGAGACCTAGATTTCGTCTGGTCTCAGGAATTCCGCTGAATAGGGATCAAACCATTCTGAACACCTACGAACTCAACAGGAGATCGAAGAGGAGAGTAGCAACAACTCTCTGAACAGAGAAGCGACCACTTACTGGAAGGTAGGACGTGCGGAGAAGTGAATCCGAGGCGATATTCGGGAGGATAGACGGCGGGGGAGGGGGCCTCCGTCGGCCGCTTCTGGCAAGTGCTAGAGCCGCGGAGCACAAAATCGGACCTTTTACAAGTCGGCTCCGCGGAGGGACGTCGCTGCAGTGGCTAAGCGGGGGGTGGAACCCTCGCGGGACAGTGTGGTCTCAGGACCCTCGGGGTCACAGAGAGACCGGGGGTGCCTGAGTGCGGCAGAGCTCCCAGGGATCGGAGCGGGGAAGCCAGCTGCAGAGACGGAGCTGAGGCGCGGGCTCTGAGCTCAGGGTTGCCATAAACTGTGATCCGCGGCCCAGTCGGGCCACTGCTCCTCCAGCAGGGACCCAACAAGCGGCAGAGCCGGGGAGACTCCCCTTCCTCCCTGGGGAGGAGCGGCGCGGGAGCGCACCGCAGGGATCTGCTGGGTTTGGAGACTCCACACGGGGTCGGGTGCCAGAGATAGAAATGCTCGGTCACAGGCCGGGTGAGCACGGAGTGTGGCCGGAGACCGGGGACACGGGAGTGACTGCTTTTCTCTGGGGGCGCACGGAGGAGCGGGGCCCCGAGTTCTCAGCTCCTCCGGGTGGAGATTGGGAGGCCACCATTTTCACCCTGGTCCTCCAAAGCTGTACTGAGAGCTTGCAGGGAACAAAAGCTCCTGAGAGCAAACCCTAGCAGCTTGCTTAGCCCGGACCGACAAGGGCGGGGCAATTCCGCCTCCGGCAAAGACATTTGGGAACCACGGCAACAGGCCCCTCCCCCAGAAAATCAGCACCAACAGCCAGCAAGCCAAGACCAAGTTTACCGATCAAGGAGAACGGGAGAACTCCAGCGCTAGGGGAATACTGCACATAGAATTCATGGCTTTTTTTTACCATGATTCATTAGTTCATCAAAGTTAATTTTTTTAACTGTTTTTTTTTAATTTTTCTTTTTCCCTTTTTCAACCAACATCTTATCAATCCCTTTTAAAAAAAAACATTTTTTATTTTTCATTTTTAGAGTCATATTTTATCCCTTCATAGTAGTTACCCTTATTTTTGGCATATATCTATAAGTTGTTCTCTCTTTAAAATCTTGAGATATAGTTTCTTCTAACAGATCAAAATATACCCTAAATCACTAGTGTATGGCTTTGTTCTAGTCTCCTGCCTGATCACATTCTCTCC
>NW_027399412.1:325-7922 GCF_003265705.2 Callorhinus ursinus | reverse complement strand
ATGCAGCCATCAAAAGGAATGAGGTCTTGCCATTTGCAACGACGTGGTTGGAACTGGAGGGTGTTATGCTGAGTGAAATAAGTCAATCAGAGAAAGACATGTATCACATGACCTCACTGATATGAGGAATTCTTAATCTCAGGAACAAACTGAGGGTTGCTGGAGTGGTCGGGGGTGGGAGGGATGGGGTGGCTGGGTGATGGACATTGGGGAAGATATGTGCTACGGTGAGCGCTGTGAATTTTGTAGGACTGTTGAATCACAGATCTGTACTTCTGAAACAAATAACGCAACATATTTTAAGGAAAAAGAAAAAGAAGAAGATAGCAGGAGAGGAAGAATGAAGGGGAGTAAGTCAGAGGGGGTGACGAACCAGGAGAGGTGATGGACTCTGAAAAACAAACTGAGGATTCTGGAGGGGAGGAGGGTGGGGGGATGGGTTAGCCTGGTGATGGGTATTGAGGAGGGCACATTCTGCATGGAGCACTGGGTGTTATGAACAAACAATGAATCATGGAACAGTACACCAAAACAAATTATGTAATATATGGTGATTAACATAACAATAAAAAAATTAAAAAAAAATAGATGCTCAAACAGCATTGATCATCAGGGAAATGCAAATCAAAACCACAATGAGATATCATCTTACAACTGTCAGAATGGCTAAAATAAAAAAGACAAAGAGTAACAAGTGTTGGTGAGGATGTGGGAAAAGGGTAACCCTCTTACACTGTTTGTGGGAATGCAAACTGGTGAAACCACTCTGGAAAACCATATGGAGTTTCCTCAAAAAGTTAAAAAGAAAAAAGATCCAGTAGTCATTCCACTGGGTATTTACCCAAAGAAAACAAAAACAATTTATTTTATTTTATTTTATTAATTCTAGTATAATTAACCTACAGTGTTACATTAGTTTCAGGTGTACAACATTGTGATTCAACAATTCCATTCATCACCCAGTGCTCATCACAACAAGTGAAAAAAAAAGGAAAACAAAAACACTAATTCAAAAAGTTATATACCCATATGTTTATTGCAGCATTGTTTACAACAACCTAGATATGGAAACAGCCCAGGTATCCACTGGTGGATGAATGGATAAGAAGATGTATACATATACACACATACATATATATATATATATACACACAAGATGTGTGTGTGTGTGTATATATATACACATACACATATATACATATATGTGTACATGGATATGCATATACATGTCTTAATGTATATGTTTATACATATATGCATATTTATATACATATATAAACACACACACACACATATACACAATGGAATGTACCCAGCCATAAAAAAGTGCATGGTTTTAAATTTAGAAGACAGAGTAGATTCAAAAAAATACATGGATGTTTAAATGTTCAGGTAATTCTTTTCTTAATTTAAATTCAATTACCAACATACAGCACATCACTAATTTCAGATGTAGTGTTCAATATTTCATAAGTTGCATATATGATTCATGGATGAATGAATCCAAATCAATAAAAGCAACATTCTGCATGTAAGTGAAATTATGAGGCATTTGTCTTTCTCTGAGTTATTTAATTTGGCAGAATATCCTCTAGGTCCAACCATACTGTTGTGAGAGGCAAGATTTCAATCTAAAAAAGGAGCAAAGAAAACCAGAAACACATTAATATACTGAGAACATTACCTTAATCCCCCAAACCAGGTAAAGCCTCCATCAAAAAGGAGAATTTCAGACTGATATTCCTGATGAATATGGACTCCAAGATCCTCAACAAAATCCTAGCTAATAGGATCCAATAATACATTAAAAGGAGCAACCACCATGACCAAGTGGGATTTCTCCCCGGGATGCAAGGGTGGTTCAACATTCGCAAATCAATCAATGTGACAGAACACATTAATAAGAGGAAAAAGAAGAACCATATGGTCCTATCAAATGATGCAGAAAAGGCATTTGACAAAATACAGCATCGTTTCCTGATTAAAACTCTTCAAAGTATAGGGATAGAGGGAACATTCCTCAAGTTCATAAAGTCCATCTATGAAAAACCCACAGTGAATATCATCCTCAATGGGGAAAAGCTGAGAGCCTTTCCCTTAAGATCAGGAACACGTCAAGGATGCCCACTATCACCACTATTGTTCAACATAGTACTAGAAGTCCTAGCAACAGCAATCAGACAACAAAAAGAAATAAAAGGTATTCATTTAGGCAAAGAAAATGTCAAACTCTCTCTTTTTGCAGAAGACATGATACTTAATGTGGAAAACCCAAAAGACTCCACCCCCTAATTACTAGAACTCATACAGCAATTCAGTAATGTGGCAGGATACAAAATCAATGCATAGAAATCAGTTGCTTTCTTTTTTTTTTTTTAAAGATTTTATTTATTTGACAGAGAGAGACACAGCAAGAGAGGGAACACAAGCAGGGGGAACAGGAGAGGGAGAAGCAGGCCTCCCGCCGAGCAGGGAGCCCGATGCGGGGCTCGAGCCCAGGACCCTGGGACCATGACCTGAGCCGAAGGCAGAAGCTAAATGACTGAGCCACCCAGGCGCCCCTCAGTTGCTTTCTTACACACTAACAATACAACTATAGAAAGAGAAATTAGAGAATCTATTCCATTTACAATAGCACCAAAAACCATAAGATACCTCGGAATAAACCTAGCCAAGAGGTAAAGGATCTATAGTCTAGGAACTACAGAACACTCATGAAAGAAATTGAAGAAGACACAAAAAGATGGAAAAACATTCCATGCTCATGGGTCAGAAGAAAAAACATTGTTATAATGTCTATGCTACCTAGAGCAATCTATACCTTCAATGCCATCCTGATAAAAATTCCAATGACATTTTTCAAAGTGCTGGATCAAATGATCCTAAAATTTGTATGGAAACAGAAAAGACCTGGAATCGCCAAGGAAATGTTGAAAAAGAAAAACAAAGCTGAGGGCATCACATTGCCCAATTTCAAGTTATATTACAAAGCTGTGATCACCAAGACAGCATAGTACTGGCACAAAAACAGACATATAGACCAATGGAACAGAATAGAGAGCCCAGATATGGACCCTCAACTCTATGGTCAAATAATCTTCGACAAAACAGGAAAAAATATGCAATGGAAAAAAGACAGTCTCTTCAATAAATGGTGCTGGGAAAATTGGACAGCCACATGCAGAAGAATGAGACTCGACCATTCTCCAACACTATACACAGAGATAAACTCAAAATGGATGAAAGACCTCAATGTGAGACAGGAATCCATCAAGATCCTGGAGGAGAACATAGGCAGTAACCTCTTTGACGTAACCCACAGCAACTTCTTTCAAGATACATCTCCAAAAGCTAGTGAAACAAAAGCAAAAATGAACTTTTGGGACTTCATCAAGATAAAAAGCTTCTGCACAGCAAAGGAAACAGTCAACAAAACAAGGAGGCAACCCACAGAATAGTAGAAGATATTTGCAAATGACACTACAGATAAAGGGCTGGTATCCAAGATCTATAAATAACTTCTAAAACTCAACACCCAAAAAACAAATAATCAAGTCAAAAAATGGGCAGAAGACATGAACAGACACTTCTCCAAAGAAGACATACAAATGGCTAACAGACACATGAAAAAATGTTCATCATCATTAGCCATCAGGGAAATTCAAATGAAAACCACATTGAGATACCACCTTATACCAGTTAGAATGGCAAAAATTGACAAGGTAAGAAGCAAAAAATGTTGGAGAGGTTATGGAGAAAGGGGAACCCTCTTACACCGTTGGTGGGAATGCAAGTTGGTACAGCCACTTTGGAAAACAGTGTGGAGGTGCCTCAGAAAATTAAAAATAGAGCTACCCTATGACCCAGCAATTGCACTCTTGGGTATTTACCCCGAAGACACAGATGTAGTGAAAAGAAGGGCCATATGCGCCCCAATGTTCATAGCAGCAATGTCCGCAATAGCCAAACTGTGGAAAGAGCTGAGATGCCTTCAACAGATGAATGGATAAAGAAGATGTGGTCCATATACACAATGGAATATTACTCAGCCATCAGAAAGGATGAATACCCAACTTTTACATCCACATGGATGAGACTGGAGGAGATTATTCTCAGTTAAATAAGTCAAGCAGAGAACACCAATTATCATATGGTTTCACTTATTTGTGGACCATAAGGAATAGCCTGGAGGACATTAGGAGAAGGAAGCGAAAAATGAAGGGGGGGAAATCGGAGGGAGAGACGAACCATGAGAGACTATGGACTCTGAGAAACAAAATGAGGGTTTTAGAGGGGATGGGGGTGGACGGATGGGTTAGCCCAGTGAAGGGTATTAAGAAGGACATGTACTGCATTGAGCACTGGGTTTTATACACAAACAATGAATGTGGATCACTCCATCAAAAACTAATAATGTGTTGTATGGTGACTAACATAACATAATAATTAAAATAAAATTAAAAAGTTAAATTGCAGAGTCTGTGAACATACAGTGTAGTATTAGTTTCAGGTGTAGAATTTAGTGATTCATCACTTATATACAGCAAGCCGTGCTCATCACAACACGTGTCCATCCCCCCCACACCTCCCCTCTGGTAACCACCAACTTGTACTCTATAGTTAAGAGTTTTTTCTTGGTTTGCCTCTCTCTCTTTTTCCCATTTGCTCATTGTTTTTTTTTTTCCCCTTAAATTCCACGTATGTGTGAAATCATGTGGTATTTGTCTTTCTCTTACTGACTTATTTCACTTAACATTATACTCTTAGCTCCATCCATGTCATTGCAAATGGCAAGATTTCATTCTTTTCTATGGCCAAGTAATATGTTAATATATGAATATTATCACATCTTTTTTTCCCTCAGATCTAGGGTTAGGGTTAGGTTTAGGACCAGGTTTATGGTAAGGGTTAGTGTTATTGTCAGAGTGATGGTATGTGCCTGGTTCCTGCGCTCAGTGACTCTCCAGATGGATAGGTTTAGGTTAGGGTTTGAATTAGGGGTTAGGAATTAGGAGTTATGGGTTAGGGTTAGGGCTAGGCCTAGGGTTTAGTTAATGTATGTGTCTAGCCACGTGCAGTTCAGAGACCTCTCCAGAGAATGAAACACCAGAATTCTGTTGGGGTGAGAATAGATATGGCAGATATCTACTGAGCTGAGGGAAGAAGGGGATTTGGGGTTCTAAATACTCTTGAAATAGCTTTTATTAACTTTTGTAGGCATAAACTTACAAAAGAATTTAAAAGACATCAGGAAGGCATAAATGGTGTAGGTTGACACTCAAAGAGCACTAGGTAAATAAAAGAAAGTTTAGTTTTAATGTATTCCAGCTTTTCTGGCTCATGACTCTTGAAAATCCCCTACTTCTAACCAGTTGTCTGGTAAATTTTGGCTTTACCCCTATGGGGAGGAGGGGAAAAAATCAAGTGACTCAGTGGAACCCATTCCCTTCATTGAAAATATAAATCAAAACAACTTTTTTCCTGTTGGTTGGTGATATGTTTTGTGGCATCTTGGTACAAGTGCAACATCAAGTTGAAGGCATTTCAACTTGTGAAGAGTTTTAACTTGACAAACTCAACACCCAAAAAACAAATAAACCAGTCAAGAAACGGGCAGAAGAAATGAACAGACACTTCTCCAAAAAAGTCATTCAAATGGATAACAGACACAAGAAAAAATGTTCAACATCACTAGCCACCAGGGAAATTCAAAGGAAAACCACAATGAGATACTACCTTATACCAGGTAGAATGGCAAAAATTAACAAAACAGGGAACAACAAATGTTGGTGAGGTTGTGGAGAAAGGGGAACCCTCTTAAACTCTTGGTGGGAATGCAAGCTGGTACAGGCACACTGGAAAACAGTATGGAAGTCCCTCAAGGCATTAAAAATAGAGCTACCCTATGTCCCAGCAATTGCACTACTAGGTTACCCCAAAGATACAGATGTAGAGAAAAGAAGGAACACAGGCACCCCAATGTTCATAGCAGTAATGTCCACAATAGCCAAACAGTGGAAGGAGCTGAGATGTCCTTCCACAGATGAGTGGATAAAGAAGATGTGGTCCATATATACAACGGAATAGTACTCAGCCATCAGAACGGTGGAATACCCACCATTTGCATCGGCATGGATGGAAGTGGAGGGGATTATGCTAAGTGAAACAAGTTAAGCAGAGAAAGACAATTATCATATGGTTTCACTCATATGTGGAACGTGAGGAATAACACGGAGAACCATAGGGGAAGGGAGGGAAAACTGAAGGGGAAGGAATCAAAGAGGGAGACAAACCATGAGAGACTCTGGACCCCAGGAAACAAACTGAGGGTTACAGAAGGGAGGGGGTGGGGGTATGGGGTAGCCTGGTGATGGGTATTAAGGAGGGTACGTGTTGCAATGAGCACTGGGTGTTATACACACCTAATGAATTGTTGAACACTGCATCAAAAACTAATGATGTACTATATGTTGTCTCTAACTGAACATAATAAAAAAAAGTTTTATCTTGTGAACATTATACTGTCTAACCTGGACAGCTCCTTGAAGGGCATTAATTGCAATATTGAGATTTTCATTCCCCATGGTCCCAGTCAAGGAAAGAAAGTCACATTATTCTTTTTGTTTCCACAAAGGCTCTGTTTGTGCTGGGATAAGGGTTCCATCCCCTGATACCTTAAATGCCCTAAAGAATTCCTTCATTCCTGTTCAAAGCACATCTTTTGGACAAGCCCAAGCTTTTTCTTCTGTGATAATGACAATCACCGTTTGTTTTAGACTCTGCTTTCCATGGATAGATTTTGAACATTAGCACAGATGGTACAGGAAGGCAGTTAGGTTGATATTTTCAGGTTGCATGGCAGCCTGAGAGTCTTCGTTGGTTTGTACATGGTAAGGCATAGACCGGGAAGAGAACAGCAGGGAGAGTGGATAAATACAGGAAGGTCAGTATGGAAAGGTTGAGAGAGCCCTGCTTAAGAGTTAGGTTTAGTTCAAAGGAATGGATATGACAGGAATTAGCAGAATGTCTGTTAGTGACACTGGGGTGAGAAGACACTGTTAAAAGCCTTCCATTTTCCCTATTATGTTTGTCTTCAAGGAAGAGAGAGAGATTTTATTCCACAGTTCAAAATCTACCTTGTTTTTTAATTTTTAAAATTTTATTATGTTATGTTAGTCACCATACAATACATCATTAGTTTTTGATATAGTGTTCCACGATCCATTGTTTTCGTGTAACACCCAGTGCTCCACGCAGTACGTGCCCTTCTTAATATCCATATCCGGCCTAACCAATCCCCTCTTCCCCCTTCACCTTAAAACCCTGTTTGTTTCTCAGAGTCCATAGTCTCTCATGGTTCGTCTCTCCCTCCGCTTCCCCCCTTCATTTTTCCCTTCCTTCTCCTAATGTCCTCCACGCTATTCCTTATGGTCCACAAATAAGTGAAACCATATGATAATTGACTTTCTCTGCTTGACTTATTTCACTGAGCATCATCTCCTCCAGTCCCATCCATGTGGATGTAGAAGTTGGGTATTCATCCTTTCTGATGGCTGAGTAATATTCCATTGTGTATATGGACCACATCTTCTTTTTT
>NW_027399412.1:0-225 GCF_003265705.2 Callorhinus ursinus | reverse complement strand
CAATACCCATCACCAGGCTAACCCATCCCCCCACCCCCCTACCCTCTGGAACCCTCAGTTTGTTTTTCAGAGTCCATCATCTCTCATGGATCGTCTCCCCTTCTGACATACTCCCCTTTTCTTCCTCTCCTGTTATCTTCTTCTTTTCTTTTTTCTTAAAATATGATGCGTTATTTGTTTCAGAAGTACAGATCTGTGATTCAACAGTCTTGCACAATTCACAGC
>NW_027399411.1:0-7926 GCF_003265705.2 Callorhinus ursinus | reverse complement strand
TCCATCCATCCATCCACCCATCCATCCATCCATCCATCCATCATCACCTATAAATCTGTCATCGATATATCTCTCATCTATTTATCCATCCATAAACCCACCCCCTTGCCACAGTCGCATCCTCTGGATGTGAGGACCCACGTGGCCTGCACCCCCGGCCTGAATGCAAGCCCTGCAGAGGCTCCCGCCTTTTCCTGCCTCTCCGGCTGCCCCAAGAGCAAGAAGCTCTTCTGTGTTTGCCTTCCCAGGCCGTCACTGGCCCGAGAACACTCCCGGCCCAAAGCTGCAAGGGCGCCTTGGAATCTGTCCTCGCTTGGACCCTCCATCCCTGTGTCGCCTGTTGATTTCCAACCCTCTGCAAAGACGGGCACTTCCAACCTGCACCCCAAAGGTAAGGGAGTGACGCAGCCTGCATATTCTTGCAGAATCTGTGTGCTCATTTGCCCTTCTTTCCCTCCTTCCTTCCCTCCGTCCTCCCTCCCTCCCTCCCTCCATCTCTTTCTTTCTTTCTTTTTTTTAAAGATTTTATTTATTTTTTTGACAGAGAGACAGCGAGAGAGGGAACACAAGCAGGGGGAGTGGCAGAGGGAGAAGCAGGCTTCCCGCGGAGCAGGGAGCCCCATGCGAGGCTCCATCCCAGGACACTGGGACCATGACCTGAGCCGAAGGCAGACGCTTAATGACTGAGCCACCCAGGTGCCTCTTTCTTCCTTCCTTCCTTCCTTCCTTCCTTCCTTCCTTCCTTCCTTCCTTCCTTCCTTCCTTCCTTTCTTTCTTTCTTTCTTTCTTTCTTTCTTTTATCTTTCTTTTTTCTAAAGCAGCTACAATTTCTTAAAACTGGGCATTAAAACTCAATGGTTTCAACCTAAACATGGTTGAAATGGCAGATTTTGTGTTATATATATGCATATATAGTACCATAAAATATTAACTTTTTAAAAAATCAGCTGTCTGTCAAAATACAGAAACTCAGTTCGTATTTGTCACCTCTGCCTGAATAGCTTTTGCAACGTGAAAATCCCCCAGTGACGCCTCACGAATCTGGCATTTATTCTTGATCTTGGTGGCGAGGGGGGGGCTTGCAAACAGAGCCCCCACATCCAAAACCCTGCTGGGTGGGGTGGCGATGAGGTATTTCTAGACACAGCTATTCAGATGCATGTTTTCTGCATGCCCTCGCTCACACCAGCAATGACGGTCTCTGTCCCTTGGTCTGCATCACGTAAAGAATGTGATGTCACCTCCACGAATAATGCAGGGTCCCACTTATATTTCTAGGTGCATGGAGGGTCTGGTGGACCACTGGTGGTGCTTCCGACCCATAAAAGATACGGACACTGGCCAGTCAGAGGGTCCGCTCTGTGCATGCCCCCGTAGACCCCGTGCCTTCATTTCCCCCGAGGACCCACCTGTGCCCACCTGGGACCCCTTGCTACCAGATACCTGTGATAAACGGCCTCTGTTTGGGTGTCGGCCTTGTGGGGTGGAGTTCTGCACCAGCCAGTGGTCAGCTGTGTGGCCTTCAGCTTCGTCAACACCGGCAGAGCCCCCAAACCCTGTCTTGTCAAGGGGCCGGGCAACCTCAGCTTCCCACAGCCAGCTCGACAAGGACCCTATTCCCTGCACTTTTGCAAAATTGAGATGAAATTCACATAACAGAAAATGGAACGATTCGGGGGCATTGAGTACATTCACAGTACTGCGCAACCGGGACTTGTGTCTGATTCTAGAACATTCCCCACCCCACCCCCTGCCAAGGAGACCCCATCCTCATGAGCTCTGTCTGCCTATTTTTCGCCCCAGCCCCTGCTGACCACTAACCTTCTCTGTGTCCATGCATTTGTGTGCTGTGCACCTTTTGTAACAATGGGATCACGCACAATGGGGCCTCTCATGCGTCTGCTTCTCTCCCTGAGCATCGAGTCCTCGGGCTCCGTTCACCGGATGGCAGGTGTCAGACCTCCGTTCCTTTTCGGGGCTGAGTCCTATTCCCCTTTGCATTTGCTCTGAAATGCACCCCTACGTGCTAGGCATGCATTCGAGGCACCACCCGCTGCATGCAGACACATCTGCGGGGCTCATCCCCATCGCCAACGGCAACACCCCATAGGGCGCCTCTCTCTGTCCCCACCTCCACATAGGTCCAGCATGACTTTGACTGTTATTCCGTGGATGGCTCATAAATACCTTTGCATCCCAGTGCCGTTTCTAGCCCGGAGGCTTGGTCCCTGGCAGGACAGGGCGAGTCCCCTAAAAACCTGGGCCGAGATGGGGGGTGGGTGCGAAGCAGCGGGGAGACGGGCGGGATCTGTGGGCCATCTGTTGCAGAGGGCAGCTCACGGCGACCCGGGCCCTTTCTGACATGCTCGGCGCTGGACACCGGCCCATAGCTCATTCTTGCCCTCTGCTTTCCCCGTCTCATTACGGGGATTTATTTCCCCGCTTTGTAGTCGGCGGAACCCCCGTCCTAATTGTTTCTTCCATGTGTTGTAAATCTGTCTGCCATTCAGTAAGACGTGAAGCCAGGACCCGGCAATTTCCTCTCCTACCCCTCGCACCGGGGCCGGGCGGACCGAGTGTTGAAATAAAATGAAACATGTTTGCACCCCTTCCCTATGCTCATGCCAGCCTCCTTCGCTCCAGGAATTTTTAATATTCGGGCCATACCCTCCGCATGAGGTCATCCTGGGATCTAATTGGAACCGTGGTCTGCGGGGCCTGAGCGGCCGCCTCACGGCTGGCTCCACGCCACCGCCCCCCTCCAGCTCAAAGGCCCTCATTGTGTCATGCCTCATCTGCTTTTACAAAGTCTTGCCGCCAGTTCACAAATTCTTTCTGAGGTTCGCGTTGCAATGATCCCGCTGGGAGGGGCCCCTTGAAGACCCCACAGCAAACCAGCCTGAAGTGAGCCAATGTGTGCCATTGCCACGGTGGAGGGGGGAGCCGTGACCCTGCCGGTGTCCACCCTGCCATCCCTGTCTGCACCTGGATCTCAACCACAAGCCTGTTGCCATCTTGTAACTCCCTCCAGGACCTGCTACAGGCCTCTGGGAATATATACCCTGTATCTGCTCGCTCAGCTAGGGCTTGAACAAAGTTGCAACTAACTAGCCATTTGCACATTTGCAAAACTTTTCTGTGCACGGGGCTAGAGCTGGCCGGTGAGAGTGCAGGAAAGCTCACACACGCTCAGATTCGAGGCACGCGGCCCCCGCCGCAGGGCCCGCGTGAAACGTGCTTATCCCAAAAAATTGTCCGTCGCTGCCCTGACATTCACGACTAGCTGGGGATCCTGGGATTCATCGCACACCCATGTTCACGGCTCCGGTCGTGGGCTTCCCCACCACAAAGCAGAGACCACCTGCCCTCCCCTCCACTTGCCTTAGATTCTTAATCTACGGTGAGGCAGGCCACTCCTGCCCCCGGGGCGGCATTGTGGAGAGGTCAGAAAGGTCAAAAATCTGACATCCCGTGGATGCATCTGCAGACACATCCGCTGTGTAACCAGCTGAAGCCACCTGTTGACAGGTGTCTCTACCGGCTTAGGGACATCACCGGGTTCTCAGCATTTATGCTGGGACCCGCTGGCTTTCTTGCACCCTTAAATCCTAACGTGGCTTCCCTGTTTCCATCAGGAGACCTGCATCTTTTTCCCAACACGTCCCCAGCACATGCACACGTGTGCACGCACCCCAACATACTCACACAGGAGATATGTCCAGCACGTGATTCTCATATCCCTGCCTTCGCAGGGAGACCAGAGGCAAACCCTTCAGCCTCCAGACAGTACAGACAGAATTATGACAAATTGCATAAATATGTGCAAATTGTTCGAATGATGTCATGCGCCCTGAGTCCCCCGCCCCCACCCCTCCTGAGCCGGCAGAATGCTCCCGCAGAAGATCGGGCCAGGACTTGATCTGAATTCCATTGAGGCAATTACATCCAATTTGCTTAAATTTATCACGGAGAGAAGCCTATCGGTTGATTTCAATTGCATTAACAGGTTTATCTCCTGCCAGGACCGGATTGCATGGCATGGTGCACGGGCAGCCTCTGGGAGAGACGCGGGGGCCCCCTGCACCCCGAGGGGTGTCAGAGGGTCTGTTTGGTGTGTTGGGGTCCTGGGTGCTGCTCCTGGGTGCTAGAGGAGGTTCCTCAGGAGCACCTGTGGGATGTCAAGAGGCAACTGTGGGACCTGAGGTTTGCCAAACAAAGAAGAGGTTCTGAGTGCTTTGGGAGTGACGTCTAGCAGTTCCCAGGGGATGCGGTTTGGGGACGTCAGCAGGGAATGCAAACCCGACGATTCACCCCAAGCTATCTTCTGGGATTTATTACCATCATTTCTCTCCCATTTGTTCATCAGCCTTCTGATGTGCTGAGACGCACGTGTCCTGAGCTTCAAATGTGCCGATGCCCCTGACCCTCGGATCCCAAACAGGACCCGTCTGTGGGCATGCTGGTTATCTCCTGGTCTCTGAGAAGCGCGCATTGGGGCCAGTGGACTTTGAGGCTCTGACACGATGTCATGCAAGCTGCCCTGTGGCGGTGAGTGTCCCCTGAATGACCAAGTATGACGATGACCGGTTGTGTGGGTCGGAACGGTTGGCCATAGTGCATATTTGGCATGCGCTGGGCCGAGTTCAGCTCTGCAAGGGCGTCCCTCGTGGGCATCCCAGAGTAAGCATCACCTTGGAGGCCCCAGGTGATGCTCAAGGGAGCCCATGGGGGACAGATCAGAATTGCACCAGCTCAGCCTGACTTCAGAGCGGGATCCTGAATTGTTTGGCATCACCTTCCAGACATAAGGTCCATCTGTGTGTGGGAGCAACAGAATGCCCTGGAAGGAAACAGCATCCTTTGTGCAGCAGAATGGGCCTGGACAGCGGGGTACCCCGTTCCCAGTTGTGCACCTGCTGAAAAGCAGGTTCCCTGAGCTCTGGGAGACTCCTTTCCTCAGGTGTAAGGGACTCAGCCATGGGGACTCCCGCAGAGTCCTGGGGTCAAATCGTTATGCTCCCACAAGGCTGCTCAGTTCCTGGAAGGATGTTTGTGTGAAGAAACCATCATGCAAGAATCTTGTCACCCATAAAGTAGATAACTCCTTGGGAGATGAACCACCTCAAGCCTTTGCGGACCGGCTCGCTGCCTCTGGAAGTAATTCACATGCTGGGGATTTTCCTGGAACTCGTCCTTCCAGGGAGGGGCTGGGCTGAGACAGAAGTCACCAGCGTGGGTTCTGACCTGAAGACCCCTGGCCTCACGTCCCCTTCCTGCTGCTTGGCTTGCCCAGCCTTTGCACCCCCTGTCCTGCCGCTGAGACGCTGGCCTTCCCTTGCACAGTTTCTCCAGGGTCCCCTACGGTTATCAGGGACACCTGGATGCTCCCAGGCCCCAAGCTGGGTGCCCTGATTCAGGATGATCAGAGGTAGGAGCAGGAATGTAGGATTTTGACGACTCTTTGCAGGCTGTTTTTAAAGTACCCCCATATATGAGTGCCCTGGGGAGGCTATAACAAAGGCCATGGTTTCAGAAGCATGGGGATCAATCCTCCCCCAGCTCTGGAGACCAGAGTCTGAGATCCAGGCGGGGCAGGACCACCGAGATCCAGGCGGGGCAGGGTCGTCCTCCCTCCCGAGTCTCCAGGGGAGGGTCCCTCCTGCCTCTTCCAGCTTCTGGGGCTCCAGGCATCCCTGGGCTTGTGGCCACGTCTCTCCCATCTCTGGCTCTGTCCTCATGTGGCTTCTCCTCTGTGTCTTTGTCTCCTCTTCTGTCTCTTGGATTTAGGGCCACCCTCATCCAGGATGAGCTCACCTCAGATCCTTCACCTCATCACATCTGCAAATACCCTTTTCCAAAATAAGGTCCTGCTCACAGGTGCCAGGGATGTGGAGGCAGGCCCATCCTCTGTAGCCCAACCAGGGCCCTGGGAAGTTTATCAGAAAGCCCCCAGCCCCAGCTCTCTCCCATCAGCCACTGGAAAAATCAGAAACTGGTGATCGACATCTGCTGTGCCCTATCGAATCGGAAACACCAAAAACTTAAGACCATTTTCAGATTAAACAGCCGCATAAGAGAGAAAACACATTAGAATAATTTCTCATAAAATAACAAAACATCCTGGGCAGAGTAGAAAAGATAGGTTTATCTATCTATCTATCTATCTATCTATCTATCTATCTATCTATCTATCTATCTATCATCTATCATCTCTCTACCCATCTATCATCTATCTATCCGTCTATCATCTATCTATCCATCTATCATCTATCTATCCGTCTATCATCTATCTATCCATCTATTTATCTATCATCTATCTGTCATCTATCTATCTACCATATATTTCTCTCTGTCTCTGTGCATGCACACTCACACACTCACACACTCACACATTCACACACACAGTTGTTTTTACAAGTGTCTGGGGAATACAGATAATCATCTAATCTCCCATTTCAATTTGGTACCGATTATCTGCATATTCAACACCATGAAATTAGCAGAAGCCATTTAAACACTTCAAAAATCTTTGAACGTCTGTGTTCCTAAGCTTAGATCTACAGCCTCCTCGGATGTCATTTTCCCTGGGCTGTGCTCTGGGGAGTATGGTCCAATGCCACCCCACAACTCGTAGGAACAGGTGGCCTGAGCTTCACATCAAACGTCCCGAAAGCATCAACCTCAGAGCTCGGTGCTGCTTGCCTTTGAAAAGGTCGCAGGGAGTCACACCGAAAATGCTCTTGTATATTTTTCACTGTTTGGACAAGAAATTGGGAACAGATTCCATCTGTGACAGAAGAATTTCTAAGTTTATTTTCCAACACAGTTTTATTTAAAATGAAAAAAAAAAAAAAGCCATGACAAGTAACAGAGTGGTCGGCTTCCCGGACGTGATGCGGGGTAGCTGGTGTGCAGGCGATGTGGATAGTTTGCAAATGGAGCCCGTTCCAGATGGGTGAGAGAGCCCATCCACGTACACACACACCCCCAGCTGCTGGTATTAACGGGGCCATAGCTCTTACTTTTCGGAGCACCCTAAGGATGCTGAGGATGCATGCAGCAGTGTTCCCGGACGCCCCATCTGGGGGCCATGGCTCACACTGGCAGGCAGTCCTGTGCACACAATGTGCACAGAATATACCAGAATATGTCGTATAAAATATAGAATAAATGTTAGACTATGTGTAGACAGAATACACATAGAATATATTTAGCATTGAAAGGGAAGGACATTGTCGCCTGCTATGCAATAGACAGAACTTCAGGACACGATGCTGAGTGGCATCAGCCAGATGCAAAAACGCAAATCCTGCTAGGGTGGCTTGGGGTCCCCCGAAATTCCCATGTTGGAGCCCTCACCCCTAGGACCTCAGCGTGGGACTGTATTTGCAGGTGGGATCATTGCAGAGGTGGTTGGCGAAATGAAGTCACTAGTGTGGACCCCCATGCAACAGGACTGGGAGATCCTATAAAACAGGGCAAAGTGCATCGAGACTCACTAGGGGGATGGTCGTGTGAGAACAAGGGCAGAGATTGGGGGGACGCGTCCACGAGCCAGGGGACGCCGAGGATGGCTGGCAGCCCCCAGGAGCTGGAGAGGAGCCCAGAACAGGTTCTTCCGTGGTGCGTCCAGGAGGAACCCATCCTGCCCACACCTTGATTTCGGACTCTGGGCCTCCAGACCCAGGAGGGGATGAATCTCTGCTATTGGGGGGCTGCCCCAGGGCACCCACACAAGACCCTTCTGCAGGCGGACTGTGTCCGCCCCACCTACAATGGCTGAAATCCAGTCCAGTTCGATATATATGATGCATAAATCAGGTCAGTTGCCTGCATGCCTCATATTTTGCAACCTGTCCCTGCTGCATGCTGCAGGTGGGTTTGGGCTGCAGGTGGGTTTGGGCTGCAGGTGAGTTTGGGCTGAGG
>NW_027399410.1:0-7930 GCF_003265705.2 Callorhinus ursinus | reverse complement strand
CCCGGTGATGGGTATTAAAGAGGGCACGTACCGCATGGAGCACTGGGTGTTATTCGAAAACAATGGATCGTGGAACACCACATCCAAAACTAATGATGTATTGTATGGTGACTAACATAACATAATAAAATTAAAAAAAACATATAATGTATTATTTGTTTCAGGGGTACAGGTCTGTGATTCATCAGTCTTACACAATTCACAGCGCTTGCCATAGCACATACCCTCCCCAGTGTCCATCACCCAGCCACCCCATCCCTCCCACCCCTCACCACTCCAGCAACCGTCAGTTTGTTTCCTGAGATTAAGAGTCTCTTATGGTTTGTCTCCCTGTCTTGTTTGGTCCTGTTTCATTTTTCCCTCCCTTCCCCTATGATCCTCTGTCCTGTTTCTCAAAGTCCTCATATCAGTGAGATCATATGATAATTGTCTTCTCTCTGATTGATTTATTTCGCTTAGCATAATACCTTCTAGTTCCATCCACATCATTGCAAATGGCAAGATTTCAAATTTTTGATGGCTGCATAATATTCCATTGTGTGTGTGTATATATATATATATATATATATATATATATATATATATGTACACATATATACACACACACACCCCCCACATCTTCTTTATCCTAGAATGGGAAAGAGTCTTATAGATTATTTAAATTACTGCCTTTGTTTTATAGGTGAGGAAGTTGAGGACCCAAGAGGCAACTTTTTTCATATTAGAAAGTGCCACAAATTCATTTACATATCAGAAAGAAATCTCCCTCCTGTGGTTTTCAGATCACTGGCCCTGGTCCTGCCCTCTGGGGCTACCAAGGAAGTCTGACCCTCTTCCTTAGGAGATAGATACTTGAGGATATTTGAAGACAAAACTGACTCTCCTCAAGTGATGTTTTCTAGGCTCATTAACTTTCTATATCCCTTCTAAAACCTTAATTCACCCCTGCTGACCACCACTACTAGATGTCCCAGGTCCAGCAATGACTGTCATTTGTCTAAGATTACACTGTCCAACATGGTAGCCACCAATCACATGTGGCCATTTAAATTTAAGTTAATTAAAATTAAATATAATTAAAAATCTGATTCCTCAGTTGCACTAGCTACATTTCAAGTACTCAATAGCCACAGTAGCTAAGTGGCTACCATGTTGGATGGTGGAGATTTAGAACATTTCCATTACCACAGAAGAGTTCTATTAGACAGCACTAGTCTAAGGAGAGAGTTTGATGGGACTTGCAGGCCCTTCAATCTTTATCATATCCTTTCTTAATGGAGGTAAGTCTTCTCATCGGCCCAGAGGATCAATAAAAGCTTAAGTATTTTCCATATGAACTACCTTTAAGCCAGGGATTCCATTCATGCTCTTTATACCTTGCTCCATTATTATCATTTTAGCCTTAGTTATAGGAATTTACATTCATTCTTTGTTGATTTTTGTTCTGTTTCTTTAGACCCTGCATTTAAGTTTGTTAAGATAATTTAATTTAGACTCTGACATCAGGAATATTGTTTCCCTTTCCCAGTTTTATGTCATGCATGGGCTTCATTAGCATGTCCTCAGTGCCTTCTTGAAAGTCATTATGCAAAATACTAAACTGGGCAATTCTCTTAGAAAGATATGTCACTTGTTTAGGTCTTAGAGCATCTATTATAACTGGCATGACTTGTCACTCTATTGCCGCTCCTGACCCTCACTCTCTCTAGCCTCTAGGAGAAATTGTTGGTGGCTTTCATGCTTTCTCCTACTGAGCCCAGGTGTACCTTCAGAATTCTTCACTACAAAGGACTTTGGACAGCTACAACCAACAATCAGACATGGTTTTCCAGGTGAAATCTATAGCTTTCCTTCCAAATAGACATGTAATTTTTGACAAGAGCTTTGGATATAATGCCTCAACTAGTTGTAAGTTTACCTAAGAGAACAATTGTACAAACAACTACCATTGTTTTATCCATGATGTGATGATCAGAGAATGGGGCAGATGTTTTGCTGAAATCCAGAAATACCACTGAAGCTGAAGGAGAGATCAACTAGAGTCTGACAGACCTGAGTGAAAATGCGAGATCTGCCTCTTATAGGTTGAATGACCTTGAGAAAAATCCCATGATCTCTCTGAGTCTCAGTTTCTTGGAGTGTAAAATGGTGATGATAATACCTACATTGTTGGTTTGTTGGGAAGATTAAATATTTATATACATATAAATGTCATTCCCTAGAAATTTTGTAAGCTAGTTTTCAAACAAACTAGTATTGTTTGGGTAAGTGATTATTCTGGGGCCAGCCTGGATTCACAAAAGTAAATGAGATTAAAAGTCTCATCAAATAATCTCTTTTTCTCCTTTTCATAAGAAGACTTAACAATAATATCTACCATGTAGGGAGCACTTACTATGTTTCAGACTCTACCTAGTACATATATAACATATATTATATACACTATATTATATACTATATGTGTTTATATACATATTATATATAATTTATTATTTGATGATACATTTAAAATATCATTTACTCTTGTGAATTCACCCTGCCTCAGAATGATCAGTGACCTTTTCCAAACATTATTAGTTAGTTGGAATATTTTATAATATTTCAAGGGAACAATCTTGTTCTTTTCTTTTTACCTTATACTGATTCTAAGATGCCCTTTTTGCCCCTGAAAATCTAAATATTTCCATCTGAGATCAAGCTACAGGTTTATGGCATGTGTTCTTCTGAGTTCCAACTGAGACTTTGGGACACCAAGAACATATCTCTGACATCAGCAATTGGTGTGGAACAGGTAGGTATTCCTGGGCACCAGCAGTTTACTTACTGATGTATTTTCATACAGGATGACAACTCCATGGGCCATCTACCCTATCCTTGCTGCATAGGTGTTCTGCTACTGAGTGGCCCCCTTGGGGGTGGAAGTAAAACGAATAGCTCTGGACCGAGGGTCCTTGATCACCTGTAAAAATCACTTGCACATTAGAGGATTTCTTTTTTTTTTCCATATTAGAGGATTTCATCCATGATTTTCTTCCCATTGTTCATTTGTTCATTCTCTCAATATGTATTTATTGAGTTCCTTGTATGTGCCAGAGTCTATAATAGATGATAGGGCCCTGTGTGGGCCAAATATGGTTGCTGACCTCCTAAAAATCAGTCTAGTTGGGGAAAATAGACATTAAACCAACAGTATCATAAATATACAATTACAAACTAGGGACAGTGCTCAGAGTGAAAAGTATAGTGTGTTATAATAACGGAAAAGTGAAGAGTTCTGATTCAAGCTGAGGAAGTTCCATATGGGCTGACTTTGAAAGATTCATGAGAATTAACATACAAATAGAGGTGGAGATGTGGTCAAGATGGGGGCACAGTCCAGGCAGAGACAAGGAAAAGCCCTAAGGTGGGAAGGAGCAGAGCATTTGGGGGGAACTGAAGAAAAGGTGGCAAAGGGATATTTAAGAGCAGTAGTGATGGTGATACGTGTGTTGATGATTAATTTTTTATAGCTGACTAGTATGAGGAGTCCTGGAGATGAAGGTGGTGATAGCAACAGAGTGGGTTCCTGTGTTTTTGAGCATCCATAATAGAACTACTGCACTCTCACCTTGGTTGCATGAGGCTGCTATCTTTTTTGTTTTGTTGTTGTTGTTGTTGTTTTATCTATTTTCCAGGGTCACATCTTGAGGGCCCTCTGGGGCCTTTGATTTTTATTGTTGATGCTTTTCTTAAAACTGTAATTATCTCACTGTCAGATTTCTTCTTTTTTTTAAGATTTTATTTTTAAGCAATCTGCACCAAACTTGGGGCTCAAAATCATGAGTCTAAGATCAAGAGTTGCATGCTCTTCCAACTGAGCCAGCCAGGTGCCCCAGATTTCTCTTTTTTTTAAGGATATTTTGGGGGGAAATGGATATATTGAGATGTTACTCTCTCTCTCTCTCTCTCTCTCTCACACACACACACACACACACAAAACACACACCAAAACACACACAAGTTTTTTACTTAAAATATACAATTGATAGCTTTTTGACATATGTATATAGCAATGAAACCATCACTACAATTAATATAATAAATATTCCATCATCCCATGCCTCTTTGAACCCCTCATTTCTGGACATCCTTCCTCCACCTCATATCCTCCCCTGCATCCAGTCCCAAGGCAATTAGCTGTCATTACAGATTAGTTGGCATTTCTAGAAACTGCATATAACTGGACGCATACAGTATTTACTCTTTTTCTTTGTTTGGCTTCTTACACTCAGTAAGTGTATTAAGATTCATCCATCTGGTTGCATGTCTCCTTGGTTCATTCCTTTTCATTTCTCAGTAGTATTTCATTGTGTGGTTATATCACAATTTGTTTATCCATTCATCTGTCGAGGGACGTTTGGGTTGTTTTCCATTTGTGACCATAACACATAAAGCTCCTGTGAAATTCATGTGCTTATCTTTGTATGGATATATGCTTTTATTTCTCTTGGGTAAACATCTAGGTATAATATGGCTAGACCATACAATGGATACATGTTTAAAGTTTTAAGAAGCTGACAGACCCTTTTCCAAAGCGGTTGTACTATTTTACATTATGACCAGCAACGTATGAGTTTTTCAGTTCCTTCACATCCTCATCAACATGTGGCAATGGTCAGTCTTTTTGTAGACATTCCAGTTGGTGTGTAAATGTATCTCACTGTGGTTTTAATTTGCATTTCCTTAATGACAGGTGATGTTGAGCACCTTTTCATGTGTTTATTTGCCATGTCTTCTTTGGTGATACGTCTGTTCAAATATTTCCCCCCTTTTTTTGTTAGGTTGTTATCTTAATATTGAGTTTTGAGAATCCTTTATGTATTGTAGATGTCTGTTTTGTAAAGTTTATAGTCTTTTCATTCTCTTAACAGTGTCTTTCAAAGACAGAAATTCTTAATTTTGATGAAGTCCAGTTAATCAAGTTTTTCCTCTATGGATTGTGCTTTTGATAACATATCTAGGATATACTGCCTAAGGTTATAGTTTAAGTTTTTACATTTGGGCCTGTGGTCCATTTTGAGTTGATTTTTGTATGAGGTAAAAAGTATGAATTGAAGTTCTTTTTTCTTCACTGCATATGGATATCCAATTTTTCCAGCACCATTTGTTGAGAAGACTATTCTTTCTCAAATGAATTGTTTTTGCACATTTGTTGAAAATCAATTGTCCATATAAGTATGGGTCTATTCCTAGACTGTCTATTCTGTTTTATTGATCTATTTGTCTATTTTATGCCAATACTGCACAGTCTTGATTGCTATGGATGTCCAGATAAGTCTTAAAATCAGGGAGTATGAACAGTGAAAATCAGTGAAAGTTCAGGAGTTAAAGCCCTTCTCTGGTTTCAGATCAGGCACCTCAATGGTCCTTTTCCATCACTCAGCACAAATATTCCCTGACTTTCCTTAAAGTTTGATTTTGTTCTTTATTTCAAGATAAAGTGTTGTGAACCGTCAGTACCTATTTCCCCTGACCCTGGTGAGTTCACATGAAGCCACTGCACAGGAATTGAATTTTCAAAGCAGACTTTGGAGGGGCCATGTGGCCCACAGCAGTAAGCTGCCAGGAGCCCAGGCAGAACTGATATGGGCTTCTGGGAGGGAACATGGGAAGGATCTGCATACAAACTGGGTGTGAATGCAACTGTTTTTAAGTCTCTCTCTGGAAACTTATGCTTTAGTAGTTTATATCTTCATGTTATAATATTACATCACTTTATAATGTTTAGCAAATTCAGGTAATGTAAGCTCTCCAACTTTGTTCTTTTTTTTAATTTAAGTTTATTTTATTATGTTATGTTAGTCGTCATACATTACATCATTAATTTTTAATGTAGTGTTCCACGATTCATTGTTTTCGTATAACACCCAGTGCTCCACGCAGAACGTGCCCTCTTTAATACCCATCACCGGACTAACCAATCCCCCCACCCCCCTCCCCTCTAGAACCCTCAGTGTGTTTCTCAGAGTCCATAGTCTCTCATGGTTCGTCTCCCCCCTCCGATTTTCCCCCCTTCATTTTTCCCTTCCTCCTCCTAATGTCCTCCATGCTATGTTCTCTTTTAAAGTTGCTTTTGGTTATCCTAGGTCCTTTGCATTTCCATATGAATTTTATAATCAGCTATCAATTTCTTCAAAAGGAATTCTGTTGGGATTTCAATTAAGACTGTATTGAATCAGATCAATTTGGGGAAATTTTGCAGCTTAAAAGTATTGCATCTTTCAATCCATGAAAACAACATAGCTCTCAATTTAATTAATTAATTTGTCTTAATAATGTTTGGTAGTTTTCAGTGTATAAGTTTTGCACATATTTTTTAGATGTATCCCTAAGTATTTCATATTTTTATGGTTGTTATAGTATTTTTAAAAATTTCACTTTCCAATTGTTCCTTGCCAATTTATACAAATACAATTGATTATTATACATCTTTATACTACTGCCTTCTCACTAAACTCATTGATTCTAGTTTACTTTTTGTAGTTTCCATAGAATTTCCTACATGGATGATCATGTCATCTGCAAACAGACACAGTTTTACTTCACTTCCAATCTATATGCCTTCCCATCGCCCCCTGCCCTTGCCTCATTGAACTTGATCTCCAGTACAATGTTGAACAGAAATGGTAAGAGCAGATGTCCTTGTCTTGTTCCTGATTTGAGGGGGAGAGTATTTAGTTTTTCACTATTAAATATGATGTTAGTTGTAGATATTTAATAGAAGCTCTCTGTCAAGTTTCCTTCTATTCCTAGTTTGTGGAAAGTTTTTTTTTTTTTAAATCAGGAATGGATATTGGATTTTATCAAATGTCTTTTTACAACTAGGAAATGATATGGATGTTCTGTGAATATGGTGAATTGCATTGATTGTTTTTGCCTTGTTAAATCAACTTTGTATAATTATATTAGACCATGTCTACTTGGTCTTGATATAGTATCCCTTTTATATAATATTAGATTTAATTTGCTAAAATTTTCTTAAGATTTTTGTATCTATGTTTTTCAGGGATATTCATCTGTAGTTTTCTTGTAGTGTCTTTGTCTGGTTTTTCGTATCAAGGTAATGGCTGGCCTCATAGAATTAGTGGGAAGTATTCCTTCTTTTTCAATTTTCTGAAAAAGTTAGAATTGGTATTATTTTTCCTTAGATGTTTCATAGAATTTGCCAGTGCAACCATCTAGATCTTTCATGTTCTATGTGAGAGGGTTTTTAATTTCAAATTCAATTTGTTTAATAGATATAGGGCTATTCAAGTTTTCTATTTCTTCCTGAATTTGTTTTTCATGGAATTTGACCATTTCATATAAGTTGTCAAATTTATAGACATTATATTTCCTTACCTTCTTAATAATCATAGAATCTTTAGTGATGTTACTTCTGTCATTCCTAATATTGGTAATTTGGTTTTTCTCCCCCCTCTTTTTTATTTTTTAAAAATTTTTTATTGTTATATTAATCACCATACATTACATCATTACTTTTTGATGTAGTGTTCCATGATTCATTCTTTGTGCATAACACCCAGTGCTCCATGCAGAATGTGCCCTCTTTAATACCCATTACCAGGCTAACCCATCCTCCCACCCCTCTGCCCTCTAGAACCCTCAGTTTGTTTTTCAGAGTGCATCGTCTCTCATGGTTCGTCTCCCCCTCCGATTTTCCCCCCTTCATTCTTCCCCTCCTGTTATCTTTTTTTTTCTTAACAATATTACATTATTTGTTTCAGAGGTACAGATCTGTGATTCAACAGTCTTGCACAATTCACAGTGCTCACCATAGCACATACCCTCCCCAATGTCTATCACCCACCCACCCCATCCCTCCCACCGTCCCCCACTCCAGCAACCCTCAGTTTGTTTCCTGAGATTAAGAATTCCTCATATGACCTCA
>NW_027399409.1:0-7933 GCF_003265705.2 Callorhinus ursinus | reverse complement strand
GATGGACTCTGAAAAACAAACTGAGGGTTCTAGAGGGGAGGGGGTGAGGGGGATGAGTTATCCTGGTGATGGGTATTGAGGAGGGCACGTTCTGCATGGAGCACTGGGTGTTATGAACAAACAATGAATCATGGAACACTGCACCAAAAACTAATGATGTAATATATGGTGATTAACATAACAATAAAAAAATTAAAAAGAAATTAACTTTGAAAGACTAAAGAATCATGGGAAAAAAGCCATGAATTCTATGTGCAGTATTCCCCTAGCGCTGGACTTCTGCCATTCTCATTGATCGGTAAACTTGGTCTTGGTGGGCTGTTCTTGCTGATCTTCTAGGGGAGGGGCCTGTTGCCATGGTTCCCAAATGTCTTTGCCAGAGGCGGAATTGCCCTGCCCTTGCTGGCCGGGCTAAGTAATCTGCTCCTGTTTGCTCTCGGTAGCTTTTGTTCCCTGCAAGCTTTCTGTACAGCTTTGGAGGAGGAGAGTGAAAATGGCAGCCTCCCAATCTCTGACCGGGAGGAGCTGAGAACTCAGGGCCCACTCCTCAGTGTGCCCCCAGAGAAAAGCAGTCAATCACTCCCGTCTCCCTGGTCTCCGGCCACACTCCGTGCTCACCCGGCCTGTCACCAAGCATTTCTATCTCTGGCACCCGACCCCGTGTGAAGTCTCCAAACCCAGCAGATCCCTGGGGTGCGCTCCCATGCCGCTGCTTCCCGGGGGAGGAAGGGGAGTCTCCCCGGCTCTGCCGCTTGTTGGGTCCCTGCTGGAGGAGCAGTGGCCCGACTATGCCGCGGATCACGGTTTATGGCAACCCCGAGCTGCGAGCCCGCGCCTCGGCTCCGTCTCTGCAGCCGGCTTCCCCGCTCTGATACCTGGGAGCTCTACCGCACTCAGGCACCCCCAGTCTTTCTGTGACCCCGAGGGTCCTGAGACCACACTGACCCAGCAAGGGTTCCACCCCCCCGCTTAGCCACTGGAACAATGTCCCTCAGCGGAGTCGACTTCTAAAAGTTCTGATTTTGTGCTCCGCTGCTCTATCACTTGCCAGAAGCGGCCGACGGAAGCCCCCTCCCCCGCCATCTATCCTCCTGAATATCACCAGGGATTCACTTCTCTGCACGTCCTACCTTCCAGAAAGTGGTCGCTTTTCTGTTCAGAGAGTTGTTGCTATTCCTTTATTCAATCTCCTGTTGAGTTCGTAGGTGTTCAGAATGGTTTGATCCCTATCCAGCTGAATTCCTGGGACCAGACGAAATCCAGGTCTCCTACTTCTCCGCCATCTTGCTCCACCCTCCCCATCTAAGATTTAAAAAAAAAGCTTCAAAAAGTGGGTGTAGAGGGAACATGCCTTAATATAATAAAGGCCATATATGACAAACCCACAGCTAACATCATACTCAAAGGTGAGAATCTGAAAGCTTTTCTTCTAAGATCAGGAACAAGACAAGGATTTCCACTTTCATTCAACATAGTACTGGAAATCCTAGGGTTGCAATCATAGAAGAAACAGAAATAAAAGGCATTGGTTAAAGAAAAAGTAAAACAATCACTACTTCCAGATGGCATGATGCTACATATATAAAACCATAAAGACTCCACCAAAAAACTATTAGAGCTGATAAATAAATTAAGTAAAGTTGCAGGATACAAAATTAATACACAGGGATCTGTTTTATTTCTATTCACAAGAAATTAAGTAAACAATCCATTTAACAATTGCACAAAAAAGAATACAATACCTAGGAATAAATTTAACCAAAGAGGTGAAAGACCTGTACTCTGAAAACTATGCCAAAGATAAAAGAAATTTAAGATGACACAAATAAATGGAAAGTTATACCATGTTCATGGATTAGAAGAATTAATGTTGTTAAAATATCTATACTTACCCAAAGTAATCTATAGATTCAATGCAATTCCTATAAAAATACTAACAGTATTTTTCACAGAACTAGAACAAATAATTCTAAAATTTCTGTGGATCCACAAAAGATGTCAAATAGCCAAAGCAGTCTTGAGAAAGAACAAAGCTGAAGGTATCGCAATCCCAGATTTCAAGATATACAACAAAGCTGTAGTAATCAAAATGGTATGGTACTGGCACAAAAATAGACACAAAAATCAGTAGAACAGAATAAAAATCCCAGAAATAAACACACATTTATATGGCTCATTAATCTACAACAGAACAGACAGGAATATACAATAGAGAAAAGACAGTCTCTTCAATAAATGGTGCTGAGAAAATTAGACACATACTAAAGAATAAAACTGGGCCACTTTATTTCACCATATAAAACTATAAACTCAAAATGGATTAAAGACCTGAATGTCAGACCTGAAACCATAAAACTTTTTTAAAAGGTCCAGGGTGACTCCAAGGTTTGGGTATTTTCAAAGTGCTGCTCAGTGAGGAGTTGGTTGGTACACAATTCATAGCAGCTACATACAACCACCACCTTTTCACATGTCTTCTACCAAATCTCCCCTACTCTTCCAATTAATACAAAACACTTAACAGAAAATAGGGTTGCCACAACTGCCTCAACAAGTTAGTAAACTGGAAGTCAGTGTTTTGGCCATTTTACTTTCAATGTGATGCCATTAGCCCTGTTACTTTTTGTACTCAGTTGCTCAGTTGATGTGTTATCCTTTATTCCTAACCAAGAAAACTAAAAGTTTTAACTACACAGTTTTCTCCAGCTTTCATTAGAACACTGAAAAAGAATAGAACTGTTTTAATGCCTACCTCACTGAGACAAATTTTCTCTGAAAATGGGAATAAGCACTCTAAATAAGAGTATCCAAGTTGAAGTGGCTAAAACAGTAGGACATAACATATGTTACTTCTTGTGACCTGCTTTGGCCAATGGGGCATCAGCAAGCATAATATAAGCAGAGACTTGAGAAATGTTTGTGCAGAGGAATGCACCTGCTTGATACTCTTGGAAAACTTGAAACCACCCCCATGTGAATAATCTTGAGATAGTCTGCTAAAACATGGGACCCACTCACTCTCATTCCCTAGGTGACAGCCAGTACTAACCTACAGACAGCACCAAATGCCAGACATGTACACGAGGCCATCCCAGCCTAATCAGATACCATCTCTGTGAGTTCTTTGAGGCCACATGAATAGACTAGCAATAGAACTGTTTAACTAAGGCCATCCCCAAAATGCTGACACACAGAATCATGAGTTAAGAACTGATTGCTATTTTAAGTCAGTAATCTTTTTTTTTAAAGTCAGTAATCTTTGGAGTTGTTTGTTACAAGGGGATAGCTGATCAATACAGTAACCAGCCATGTATTAGAACTTTTTTATCTGAATTACTATTAAGAGAAGAAGAAATTGTATACAGGGGGAAAAAAGTATAGTCTCTTCAATAAATGGGAAGAAATCAGAGAGGGGCACAAACCAAATGAGACTCTTGACTCTGGGAAACAAACTGAGGGTTGTGGAAACGGAGGTGGGTGGGAGGATGGGGTAATTCGGTGATGGGCAATAAGAATATAACACCCAGTGATGAGCACTGGGTGTTATAAACAACTAATGAATCATTGAACATTTTATCAAAAACTAATGTACTATACCTTGACTAATTGAATTTAAATAAAAAAAGAAAAAGAAAATGAACATATCCATCCCTCCTAAAGAATAAATAAATAAATAAATAAATAAATAAATAAATAAATAAATAAAACAAACTACGCCTGAAACTGGCTTCACCTTTTGAACCAATATTTTTTTTACTGAGATATAATTGACATATAACATTAATTAGTTTCAGGTGTATGACATAATGATTCAATATATGTATATATTGTGCAATGATTATTACAATAAGTTAACATCCATCTCCACACAAATTACAAATTTTTTTTTCTTTTTTCTTGTGAGGAGAACTTTTAAGATATACTCTCTTAGTGACTTTTAAATATACAATTGAGTATTTTTTCAATTTTATTTAAATTCAATTAGTCAGCATATGGAACATCATTAGTTTCAGAGGTAAAGTTCAGTAATTCATCAGTTGCATATAACACTCAGTGCTCATCACATCACATGCCCTCCTTATGCCCATCACCCAGTTACCCCATCCCCCACCTACCTCCCCTCCAGCAACCCTGTTTGTTTCCTATAGTTAAGAGTCTCGGGACACCTGGGTGGCTCAGTTGGTTAAGCAACTGCCTTTGGCTCAGATCATGATCCTAGAGTCCAGGGATCGAGTCCTGCTTCAGGCTCCTTGCTCAGTTGGGAGCCTGCTTTTCCCTCTGCCTGCTGCTCCCCCTGCTTGTGCTCTCTCTCTGACAAATAAATAAAGTCTTTAAAAAAAAAAAGAGTCTCTCATGGTTTGTCTCCCTCTCTGATCTCTTCCCATTCAGTTTTCTCTCACTTCCCCTATGATCCTCTGCACTGTTTTTTATACAATAGAGTACATAGGTGTAGTCACCATGCTATATCCCCATGAGTTATTTATTTTGTAACTGGAAGTTCATGTCTTTTGACCACCTTCACCCATTTGACCCATCTTCTAACTCCTACCTCTGGCAACCTCCAGTCTGTTCTCTGTATCTATGAGTTTGGCATTTTGCTTTGGTTTGATTTTTTAGATTCCACAACTAAGTGAGATTTTATGGTATTTGTCTTTCTCTGTCTGACTTATTTCACTTAGAATAATACACTCTAGCTCCATCCATGTTGTCACAAATGACAGAACCTCCTTTTTAATAGTGGAATAATATTTTGCTGTGTGTGTATGTATGTGTACATGTGTGTGTGTGTATGTGTGTGTGTGTATCACATTTTCTTTATCCTTTCATCCATCGATGGACACTTAGGTTGTTTCCATGTCTTGGCTATTATAAACAATGCTAAACATGGGATGCAGGATCTTTTTGAATTAGTGTTTTCATTTCCTTTGGATAAATATGCAGAAGTGGGATTGCTTGATCATACAGTAGTCCCATTGTAATTTTTTGAAGAACCACCCTACTATTTTCCATAGTAGCTCCATAAATTTATAGGGCACAGGGTTCCCTTTTCTCTACATCTTTGCCAAGACTTGTTATCTCTTGTCTTCATGATGATACTGAATTTTTTAATTTGAATATCCCTGATGATTAGTGATGCTGAGAATCTTTTCATGTACCTTTTGGGGCCATTAGATATCTTCCTTGGAAAAATCTCTATTTAGTTCTTTTGCCCATTTTAAAAATTGAATTGTTTGGTTATTTTTGAGTTGTTTGAGTTCTTTATATACCTTGGATATTAACACCTATCTGATGTATGGTTTGCAAGATCTTCTCCTATTCTGCAGGTTGACTTTTATTTTGTTGATTGTTTCTTTTCCTGTGCAGTAACTTTTAAGTATGATGTAGTTCCACTTGTTCATTTTGCTTTTGTTGTTTGTGCCTTTGTTGTCATACCTCAAAAAATCTTTGCCAAGGCTAATGTTGAGGAGATTTTTCCCTACATTTTCTTCTAGAAGGCTTATGGTATCAGGTCTTATGTTTAAGTCTTTGACCCATTTCAAGTTAATTTTTTTTTAGTGGTATTACATAGAGGTCTAATTTCATTTTTCTGCATGTGCTTATCCAGATTTCCCAACACCATTTGTTGAAGAGACTATCCTTTCCCGTTGGGTGTTCTTGGCTCCCTTGTCCAATATTAGTTGGCTGTATATGCAGGAGTTTAATTCTGGGCTCTCAATTCTGTTCCATTGTTCTATGTGTCTTTTTTTTATGCCAACACCATACTATTTTAATTACTGTAGCTTTTTAGTATAGTTTGAAATCCAGAAGTGTGATACCTCTGGCTTTGTTCTTTCTTCTCAGGATTGCTTTGTCTATTTGAGGTCTTTTGTGGTTATATACAAAGTTTAGGACTTTTTTTCTGTTTCTGTAAAGAATGCCATTGGAATTTTGATAGAAATTGTATTGAATCTATAGATGGCTTTGGTTATTATGGGCATTTTTAGCAATATCATTTGTTTTCTATTCATGAATATAAGACTTTCTATTTGTTTGTGTCTTCTCTGATTTCTTTCAACAAAGTCTTGTAGTTTTTATTGTACAGATCTTTCACTTGGTTAAATTTATTGGTAGGTACTTTATTGTTTTTGATGCAATTGTTTTGATGCTATTGTGAATGGAATGGTTTTCTTTATCTCCTTTCCAAATATCTCGTTATTAGTGTATAGAAATGCAACTGATTTCCATATGTTGATTTTATATCCTACAACTTTACTGAATTCATTGATTGGTTCTAAGAGTTTTTTGGTTGAGACTGTCCATATATAAAATAATATCATCTCCAAATAATGACAGTTTTACTTCCTATTTCATTTGAATGCCTTTTCTTTCTTTGTCTTGCAATTGCTCCAGCTAGGACTTCCGGTAGAATATTGAATAAGAGCAGCAAGGGTGAACACTCTTCTCTTATTTCTGATCTTAGAGGAAAAGCTTTCGATTTTTTTACGATTGAGTGTAATGTTTGCTGTGGTTTTGTTATATATGGCCTTTATTATGTTGAGCTATGTTCTTTCTATACCCAATCTGTTGAGGGTTTTTATCAAGAAATGATGTTGTATTTTGTCAGATGCTTTTTTTGCATCCATTGAGACGATCATATTATTTTGTCCTTTCATTTATCAATGTGGTGTATCATATTTACTGCTTTGCATATGTTGAGCTATCCTTGCATCCCAAGGGTAAATCCCAGTTGGTCATGGTGTATAATCCTTGTAATGCATTCTCAAATTTGATTCGGTAATATTTTGTTGAGAATTTTTGCATCTATATTCATCAAGGATATTGGTTTATCATTTTCTTTTCTTGTGGTGTCCTTATCTGGCTTTGAGAGCAGAATATTACTGGCTTTATAGAATGAGGTTGCAAGCATTCCTTCCTCTTTAATCTCTTTGGAAAAGTTTAAGAAGGATTGGTGTTCATTTTCCTTTAAATGTTTGGTAGAATTCAGTGAATCCATCTGCTTCTGGGGTTTTCTGTGTTAGAAGGTTTTAGATTACTGATTCAATCTTCTTATTCATTGATCTATTCACATTTTTTTACTTCTTCTTAGTTCAGGTTGCGTGTTTCTAGAAACTTATGCATTTCTTTTAGATTATCCAACTTGGCATTGTTCATAGTGGTCCATTATGAACATATGTATTTCAGTAGTATCAACTGGAATGACTCCTCTTTCACTTTTAATTTTATTTATTCGAGTCTTCTCTATTTTTTTCTTAGTCTAGCTAAAGGTTGGTCAATTTTATCTTTTTGAAAAACCAGCTCCTAGTTTTATTGATGCTTTCTATTGTTTTTCTGATCTGATTTCATTTATTTCCTCTTTGATCTTCATTATTTCTTTTAACTTTATCATCTGCTAACTCTGAACTTCATATGTTCTTCTTTTTCTAGTTCCTTGAGGTGTAGTTAGATTGTTTATTTGAGATCTTTCTAATTTCTTAATATATTTATTTATTGCTATAAACTTTTACCTCAGAACTACTTTTGCTGCATCCCATAAATTTTAGTATGTTGTGTTTCCATTTTCAATTGTTTCTAGATTTTTAGCATTTCCCTCTTGATGTCTTCCTTAACTCTTTTGTTGTTCAAAATTGTATTTTTTAGTTTCCACATATTCGTAGATTTTCCAGCTTTCCTCTTTTTGTTGATTTCTGATTTCATGACTGTGATCAGAAAAAGATAGTTGATTTGATTTCAATCTTCTTAAATGTGTTAAGACTTATTTTGTATCTTGTCATATGATCTGTCCTGGGGAATGTTCCATGTGTGCTTAAGAAGAATGTGTATTATGCTGCTGTTGGATAGAATGTTCTATATATGTCTGTTAAGTCCATTTGGTCTAATATAGTTCAAGTCCAATGTTTCCTTATTTATTTTTATTTTTTTTTTAATTTTTTTT
>NW_027399408.1:1648-7938 GCF_003265705.2 Callorhinus ursinus | reverse complement strand
TTCTGCTTCCAAAATCAAACCTGGAAAACTAGAGAAGGGAAAATGAAACCAATATAAAAACACACTATCAACAGCAAAAACTCAACAACAAAACATGAGAAACCTCTGGGGTAGATTGAAGACTGTTGAAGTGAATAACAACAACAAAATCTCAGAGGAGAGAGCGGAAGCTCCGGGATCAAAACAACATTCGAAATCACTGCCATTCATCAAAGTTCCAATATATGCCAGGCACTGTGCAAGGTACTTCCCATACATTACAGACATTCTTACAGCCCTACAGGACAGGGTTTATCAAACCTGCTCACTTCACAAAGAACCTGAGGCTCACAGGGCTTGGTCATTTTCCCGGGATCACATGGCTAGGGAGTGACAGGGCAGAGACTAGAACCCTGGTCTGAATCCATGTAGAGTCCACGCTGTTCCCATCCACCGCAGCCTATGGCCAACCTTCTAATTCATACTTTCTTTCTCTTCTAAGTATGGGATGATGTCTCTCAGATGACAAAAAGTAGAAACCTGAGGCCCAGGTAGTAAAAGCAGACCTAAGGAAGGAAGGTGATAATGAGGATCAGATACAATTTGGGGATTGTCTGAGTTTTGTTCAGAGCAGACTCTGCCAGGTGCCGCCATTGCTGTCCAGTCCCAACACTTTCCCACATGACCACAGCCTTACCCAGTCTTCCCCCATGTGCCCCCTTGTCCCCTTCTGGTACCTGGCCTGCTGGCCGGCTTATCACTGCTACACCTCTAAAGGCTTCCCAGGGTCTTCTGCCCTCCCCTGACATAGAGTACGCCTACCCCCTGCAAAAGTACCCTCACACTTCTGTCCTCACCGTGGAATACCCCTGATAGCCATAGTCCCTTTGACCTCGGGTAGTGACCTTTAGACACCTGGTAATCCTTCTGGGCAACTTCAACACATTCTCAAAATGTTTTCCCACTGGGTTTGTGAGTCGTCTGATTTGTTGCATCATTGACTGGTTCTTTGGATACAAACCTGAAGTTAAAAAAAGGGTTTTGGAACCTCCTTGATATTGGCAGTATAATTTTAATGGGCTGTCTTATTTGGAACTGGCCACTAAACACATATGCAGATGAATGAACCTACCTAGGAGCTCAAAACCCAACGTTTCCTTCATAAGTTGTAGAGAGGAAAGACCATGGAAGTCAATGTGGAGCTAACATCTACTGGGTTGAACTCTTAAAAACCTTCCTAGGAGGTGAAAAATGGTTCCTTGCTGGACATGCTAGCACAGATTCAAAGGGAAAAATAGTCATCCTTCTATGGCCTCTTCTCTGTGTACCAGCCCCACAGGGACGTTCTGGTTTTCAGAGTGCACAATGGCACTTGTGCAGGTGTTCAGGCAAATTCAGTCATGTGGAGGGTAGCAGAGACTCAGAGGTTGAGATTTTACTCATGTATCAAAAGGAAGGAGAAAATTCTCAGCCTACTGACATTATAGTTGACATTGCAAAGGGCGGTGTAGAAAGGTGCTATTGAGTAGAGAAGGGCAAACCCACCCTGCTGACATTTCCATGATCCTCTTAAAATTAGATGTGGTATTGGGTTTGAAAGCATCTGTCATATAGTAAGTGCTTGAAAATTTGGAGAATATCAAGGCAAATCTGGCCTTTTCAGAAACTCCTCCAAGAAATGAAGGTCTGGGTCATAACAAATTACAGTGGTTACTCTTAATCGAGTACCACTACTATGAAAGAGTATGTGGGAGAGACTACAAGTACTCCCCCATATCTTGTCTTCCTTTCCCTCCTGGACACAGGGACACTACATCTCCAGGTGACTTGTAGTTAGGAAGGGTCATGTGACTAGCTGTTGTCATTGAGATATGAGCCGAAGCATTCTTTGTCACATCTGGAGCCAGTATGCCATTTCTGTGCTTTCTCTTTCACCCAGCAGCAAACCTGGCAATCTTTTTTTTTTTTTTTTTAAGATTTTTATCTACTGGGGCACCGGGGTGGCTCAGTCACTTAAGCATCTGCCTTTGGCTCAGGTCATAATCCCAAGGTCCTGGGATCTATGTCAGGGTCCTTGCTCAGCAGGGAGTCTGCTGGTCCCTCTTCCTCTGCCCCCCCCCCCCCGTGCTCTCTCAAGCCCTCTCTCTCTCAGATAAAGATTTTATCTATTTCAAGAGGGAGAGTGAGAGCCTGAGAGAGCAGGGGGTGGGGCAGAGGAAGAGCAGAGAGAGAATCCCAAGCCGACTCCGTGCTGAGCACAAAGCCGGACCAGGGACTCAATCTCACCATCATGACCTGAGCCCAAACCGAGTCAGATGCCTAACCAAATGAGCCACCCAGGTGCCCCCAAACATGGCAATCTTATGCTGAGATGGTGGCACTTCAAAACAGCTTGGAAACTTGCGTCCCTTAAGAGTGGTGAGACCCTGACAAACAGCATCAAAATTTATGTGTACAAAAAACAAACTTCTGCTGGGTTAAGCCATTCAAATTTCGGGTTTTGTCTGTTGCATCAGCTAGAGTTTGCCTTAGCTGACAAATACATGGCTACTATTTCTCTTGTTAAAGTTATTTTATTATTTTAATTACAGTGGTAATAGTTCATATATCCTTCTTGCAAAAAACTCTAAAAAAATCAGACAAATCGTTGTTCTCCCTTTACAAAGTTTCTCCAAAATGCAGTCCTATCTTCAGAAATAACCACAATTAACAATCTGGTGTGTATTATTTTAAAGCTTATTCTAGGCTCTTTCATACATAAACGATTGTGAGTTTGAGGATTTGGGGCTGAATAGGGAAAAGGATACTACTATGATGACATAGCAGCAGCATACAACAAGCTTTACTTGGGCAGTACTTTGACAGGATGGGAAATGATGGCAAGTCCGTTACAGCAGGAGACCTTGTATAGATATAGACAAAAGCTCACCACCCAGAAGAGGAGGAAGGCGAGGGATCTCCCAGAGGATAGGGAAATCAGTGTGGTATCACCCATCAGCACAACGTAAAGTCTCTGGGTCAGAGAACTCAGAAAGGCAACAGGGGCTTGGGGTCTTAAAGTCCTAGAATTATCTTATCGATGCCTAGAAGATGTTGGGTACAGTGTTCTAGGGTACGTAAAGCAGGCAGGCTCTAAATGGCTAAAAATCAGCTTACTGGAATATATTTAAAGCAATTAGATGTGTAAAAATCTGAGTTTGTTTGAGGATATTGTAGGAAAGGCTTTGGTTTCACACTTCTGGAGCCATCAGAATACTGTAGCACGCTCTACCCCTGCCCCCTCCCCCAGCTTAATTTGCTTTCTATTGCACTGGGTTGGGCATCTCTTTCTGAATGGTAGAGCTGTCCCTCCAGCACTTAGAGGACACTGATGCAGCTTGCTCACTCTGTGAGGAGCTCTCTCGTACCATCGTTTTGTCCTTTCACCGCATTGTACTGATTTCCATGAAAAGGTGACTTTTTAAAGTTACACATAGGCTAGGATGGTTCCGTTTCCTGTTGAGTGTGTAAGTATTAGGCACTTCTCCTACAGATGTTTTGGGATATGTCACTTGTGCTACTTATGTTGTTTGTGTCTATGGTTGTGTTGCCATGTTATGTGTATTGGAGGCCAAATAAAGTTGATCCAACAAGATTGTGTGAGTTTTGAACAAGATGTGATTTAACAAACATTTCCTGGTCTTCCACTGGGTGGCAAAGCCCATGGTGGGTGCAAGGAGTGTGGACCATGACACGCGACCCCGGCCGTGAGTGGCTCACCCTCTAATAGGGTGGTATGGGCACATAAAGTTCTCTCTCTCTGGGTCCAGAAGTGCTACAGCACATGGACGACAACAATTTATAATGACAAGTGTGTTAGTTTCTGAGTGAGAAGAGTTTATTTAGTCAGACTCAGATGGAAAGGAGGCCGCAGAGCACATGGCTGAGAGCAGGGTGTGTGGACCCAGCCAGGCGGGGTTTGTCCCGACCGCCACTTCCTAGGTGGGTAACCTTGAGCAAGCTCCTGAGCTCACTGTGCCTCAGCCCCCTCACCTGTAAACCACGGATAGCAACAGAACCTACCTAATAGGGCGGTGCGGAGGACAAAGCCAAGTAACACAGGTAAAGCACATACAAGAGTCCCGGCACATAGTAAATGCCAAATGAGTATTTACGAAAGCAGCAAATGCTGACCTCACTCGACACTCATGTACAGCCTCAGGATAGGTCAGTCAACTCATAGGAGGTTTGTAAAGCAGGGGTACTTCATAGAGCTGTGATGAATTGAAGCACTTAACCCCCTGTAGTGCACGGTATTATAGTAATTCTCATCCTTGGGGCTGGCCCTGAAGCCCTCTCTTAGATCCCCCAACGCTCCAGAAGGCACTACTGCATCTGTCAAGTATTCTCATTTGCAACCATCCAGTGGTCCGGTCTCATCAAATCGCTTAGGATCTTGAACGGCTTCTGCCATCATCGCACAGTGCTGTGTGCTGTGCAGCAGTGTGCGGGTCACAGTCATTTTCTCCCTGGAGCCCTAAGGGAACCCAGGCACTCTGATCACAGATGCCGTGCTTGTCCACGACTACACTGACTTCCTGTGGGATACGCACGTGGTTGTTATCACGAACAAAATAGCAGCCTCTTACTAGAACTTTTCTATTTATACAGCGGGTCATGGAGATGATTTCATTTGCTAAAACAAGCCACAAGGCACAATAGGCTTAGCTTCTGGCTCTTGACTGAGCCCAAGCCAAACACCTAGGGAGCTCTATTTCTGGAGTTTCTGACAAAATACAAGTCTGGCCCCTTTATCCATGACTTAGGCTTCCAATAGCTAAGCCTCAGGGTCTCACTTGCATTTCCTTCTGCCATTCACTTCTGCTGCCATTCCAGAATACAGTGGTCACAAGGAATTATCTGAAGCGGGACGTTGGCTACCCTGTAGCCTCTTCTCATTGAGATAAATGAGTATATCAATATCCGGCTATCTGCTTCTCACCCCCAAATATTCATTCACATCTTTCCACCACCCTGTCATGATTTACGATTTAGGCAGGACAAGGCATGTGCTTTGCTGACCATCAAACACATCCCGTGGTTACTTGATAGGTAATTGGGAGCCTTGGCCCAGTTGAAAAATTAATGCCAACAGGGGTCTCGTGTTTGCGATCAGCCTCTAAATAGTGCTAAGCTAAGGAAATTCCATCATTTCCCTGCTCTTCTAAACCCAACCCTGGGTTTTCCCATACATCTGCTGCCCTGGTACAGAAGGATGCATGCTGCTTTCTGACACTGGCTGTTAGTAGCCCAGGACAGCTAAAAGAACTCAGCACCTGAAAAGCCAGTTCCCTGCAGGGAAGGAGAAGTACCAGTGAGAGGAGCCGACAGGCAACTTCCTGAGAGGTTTCCAGAGAAACAGCTGTTGCAAGCAATGCCAATTCTGTTCTAGGGACCCCAAACCAGTTGCTTTTAAATTATTTGCGAATAAATTAAAACTGCTTATCACTCAAAATTGCCCAGCATCTTAAGAAACCTTGCAGGTACTGCCATGAGGCTCAATTCCCGACTTGTGTCAAGGGCTGCCGCACTGCCTGGCCCATTGGAGGGAGCCAGTGAACTGGGACCCAAGTTCCTGGGAGGGACCAGCTCGTGGAAGAGCGGGAGGAAACAAAAAAAACGTGCCAGTAGATTTGTCCACAACGTATGCTTTGTCTCACTTGTAGCATAATGCAAACTGCTTCTTTCACCCTCTCTGCCACCTTGGCTTTTAGACGTATATGGTGTTAAATCTGGAAGGGGCCTTACGGATTGTATCAACCAGGAAAAGCTAAGTTAATGCTGCCCGTCTATGAATTTTCTGACGCGATTTTCAAGTATTCTGCTGCTCGCTCCTGGTATATATATTTATATACTACAGTTTCCCTTTCTCTGGTTGAACTTTTACTGATACAACACCTAGAGGATGGGTATAATAAAAAAGGACGACATGAAACAATATTGATATGAAAAAACTGGAACCCACGTACATTGCCGATGGGAATGTAAAATGACGCAGCGACTTTGGAAAACACGTAGGAAGATCCTCAAAAAGTTATCATACGACCTGGCAATTTCATTCCTTCATATATACTCAAGAGAACTGAAACACACGTCCACACAAAATCGTGTGCATGAATATTCAGAGCAGTATTATTCATAATACCCTAAATGTGGAAAAAACCCAAATGTACATCAACTGATGGATAGATAAACAAAATGTTGTATCATCTATACAATGACATATTCATGCATTAAAAAGGAATGAACTAAACACTTAGGAAAAAAAAAAA
>NW_027399408.1:0-1638 GCF_003265705.2 Callorhinus ursinus | reverse complement strand
AAAACCACTAAATTATATATTTTAAAGGGGTAGGTTTAATTATGTGAATTATATCCAAATAAAATATTATTAATAAAAAAAATAAGGCAGTTCTCCTAGTTGGGGTCTAAGAATGAGATGCAGTACCCTACTCATAAACTTGAATTACTGTCACTTGGGAGTAGGTGGATGGGTTGCCTTTGGAGGGAGGGACAGCAATACTCCTATACCCACATTTCAATAGTGCTAAGCCATGGTCCCCAAGGCATAGGGGTAATCCAGTCATTGACTATTAAGACTGTCCCTTCAAGAAAAGACTTGCTGCCCTGCTTCAAATATTGTGATTGGCTGACAGCCTGGTAGCTTCTTTGGGATATGCCTTTACTATAGAATCAAACTCATGATCCTCAAGGGATAAGCACTGGCCAATGACTAAGCAATGCCCTTGTAGCCAGGGCCACACACTTCTCAAAGAGGGCACCAGCTAGTGACAGAACAATCTAGGGGTACAAAATCGACAACCCTATAGTTAGATCACTCAGGAGAAAAGAAGGTTCAAATTACCTAGGTCAAGAACAAAAGAGGAGACAAGATACAAATAAAAAGGGTTAGATGTGAATACTGGGAATAACTATATGCTGACAAATTAGATAACATGAATAAGATGTAGAGATTCCTAGAAGACACAAAGAACCAACACTGACTCAAGAAGATAGAAAGTCAGACTAGACCTATAACAAGTAAGAAGCTGAGTTACCAGTCAAAAAGATTTCTACAAAAAAAAAATCAGGGTCAGATGACTTCACTCGTGAATTCTACTTTTTTAAACTTTTAAAACTCCTCTTGGGAGTGCTGTGAGGAATAACACATAAAGCCCTTAGAACAGTGCCTGGCACGTAGTGACTGCTTGATTTGTATCATGAAAAGTCTGATGACTCAAGGGCTGAACAGATTAACGGGGCCACAAGATTGGAGGCGAAAGATACTGTGAATATGCGTGTTGCCCATTTTTATAAGAGGCTGGGGCATGGCAGTGTTGAGAGCTCTGATCAGAATCCAAAGAGCTGGGCGCCTGGGTGGCTCAGCGACTGCCTTCGGCTCGGGTCATGATCCTGGAGTCCCGGGATCGAGTCCCGCGTCGGGCTCCCCGCTCAGCGGGGAGTCTGCTTCTCCCTCCGACCCTCCCCCCTCTCATGTGCTCTCCCTCTCTCTCTCATTCTCGCTCTCTCAAATAAATAAATAAATAAAATCTTAAAAAAAAATCAAAACAAAAAATCCACAGAACTGGGACATAAACGAACAGAAGGATGGGGTGACAAGCTGAAAGATGAGCAAATGGTAGTTAGCCCTGGGAAAGGGTCCAGAAACCAGAAACCAGGGTGGACCAGAAAGCAGCCTTTGAGGGAAGCAAGTTTGGCAACAGGAGTTGAAAAGCAGTCATCTTCACAGAAAACCCGAGGCTGAGATTATCACTAGACCCCTCTGAGAAATGAGTAAACTAAGGAACCATGAGTTTAGGTAATTGTTGGTTTGTAACCTTTTCAGGATTTCCTGGGTAATAATCTGAAACTGGCTCCCATCTGTGGAGAGCAGGGAGAGATCAAAGAAAGAGGCAGCCACCCAAGACAAGCCTCACATGTAAGTTCCCTTGCTTATTAA
>NW_027399407.1:0-7942 GCF_003265705.2 Callorhinus ursinus | reverse complement strand
GAGAGGGAGAGGGAGAAGTAGACTTCCGACTGAGCAGGGAGCCCCACACCGGCTGGATCCCAGGATCCTGAAACCGTGACCTGAGCAGAAGGCAGACACGAATGGACTGAGCCACCCAGGCGCCCCCAGTGTGGCTTTAATTTGCCTTTCCTTGATGAATAATGAGTTGAGTACCTTTTCCTATATGTATTGGCCTTTTGTGAAATGTAGTTGTCTTCTTTTGTCCATTTTTTATTGAATTGTTTTTTTTTTAATTGACTTGGAGGAATTTTTAAGAATTATATCCTGGGGGGGGTGGGGGGATGGGTTAGCCTGGTGATGAGTATTAAGGAGGGCACGTTCTGCATGGAGCACTGGGTGTTATACACAAACAATGAATCATGGAACACTACATCAAAAACTAATGATGTAATGTATGGTGATTAACATAACATAATAATAAAAAAAGTTTATATCCTGGGTATGAGTCCTCTGTCAAATGTATATGTTGTGGTTTATCTTTTCACTTTCTTACTAGTATTTTTTAAAGATGTTATTTATTTATTTGAGATTGAGAGAGAGAGTACAAGTGGGGGGGAAGGGCAGAGGGAGAGGGAGAAGCAGACTCCCTGCAGAGCAGGGAGCCGATATAGAACTTGATCTCAGGACCCTGGGATCATGACCTGAGCCGAAGGCAGATGCTTAACGGACTGAGCCACCCAGGCGCCCCGTATCCCTGGAAATCCCTGGAAACTATGAGTATATTACGTTATATGGTAAAAAGGACTTTGGCTCATAATCAAGTTAAGGATCTTGAGCTGGGGAGATTATCCTGGATTATCCATCTGGGATGTATGTAGTCACAGGGTCCTTATATGGAAGAATGATGGTCAGAGTCAGAGAGGAAGAATGTGTTTATAGAAGGAAAGTCAGAGATTTGAAGACACTCTGCTGCTGATTTGAAGGTGGAAGAAGGAGCCATGAGCCAAACAATGCAGGTAGCTTCTAGAACCTGGAAAAGCAAGGAAACATATTCTCTGGAGTCTCCAGAAGGAACAAAGCCCTATCGACACCTTAATTTTAGCTGACTGTTCTGACCTCCAGAGCTGCGAAGATAATAAATTAGTGTTGCTTTATGTCACTAAATTTGTTGTAATTTGTAACAGCAGCTTTGGAAATGAATGTAATGTCTCACCTTCACACTTCACTAAAAAGCAGTTTTTCCATTTTTTCTTTATTTTTCAGTGCTTACTGTATCCTGTTTAAGAAATCTTTGGCTACCCCACACTTGTGAAGTTATTTGATATTTCCTTGCAGAAGCTTTATTGCTGGGATGCCTGGGTGGCTCAGTTGGTTTGAGCGTCTGCCTTCCGCTTGGGTTATGATCCCGGGGTCCTGGGATCTAGTCCCGAGTTGGGCTCCTTGCTCAGTGGGGAGCCTGCTGCTCCCCCTGCTTGTGCTCTCTCTCTCTCTGATGAATAAATAAATAAAATCTTTAATTAAGGGGCACCTGGGTGGCTCAGTTGTTAAGCGTCTGCCTTCGGCTCAGGTCATGATCCCAGGGTCCTGGGATCAAGCCTCGCATCGGGCTCCCTGCTCAGTGGGAAGCCTCTTCTCCCTCTCCCACTCCCCCTGCTTGTGTTCCCTCTCTCATTGTGTGTCTCTCTGTCAAATAAATAAATAAATAAAATCTTTAAAAAATAATCTTTAATTAAAAAAAGAAGCTTTATTGCTTTACCTTTTACATTTGGACCTGTGATATATTCTGAATATGAATAAATTTTGGAGTATGTTGTGAGGTAGGTTCAATGTTCATTAAAAAAAACAACAACAAAAAACAATAACAAGAACAAAAAACAAATGTCCAATGGCTCCAGCACATTTACTGAGAAAAAAGAATCCTTTCCCTCCTTGAATTGCACTGGCACTTTTGTCATCAATCCAATTTATGCATATATTTGTGTCTGTTCTTTTCTTTTTTAAAAGATTTTATTTATTTATTTGACGGAGAGAGACACAGTGAGAGCAGGAACACAACAAGCAGGGGGGAGTGGGAGAGGGAGAAGCAGGCTTCCCGCCGAGCAGGGAGCCTGATGCGGGGCTCGATCCCAGGACCCTGGGCTCGTGACCTGAGCCGAAGACAGACACTTAATGACTCAGCCACCCAGGTGCCCTATTTGTGTCTGTTCTTACATCAGGTTCATATTGTCTTAATTTCTGTAGCTTTATGGTAAATCTTGAAATTTGGTAGCATGTATCCTCTAACTTCATTCTTCTACTTTAGTATTGTTTTGGCTCTACTAGGGTCTTTGCATTTCCAAACAAGTTTTAGAACCACCTTGTCAATTTTTACAAACCTATGAGGATTTTGAATAGGGTTGTACAAGGGAAGCTGGTTTGGTACAGAAATTTAGATCCTTCAGCTAAATTTTACTCTATTAAATCTTTGAATATGGATATTTTTCTGGTTTGTCTGTTAATAACTGACTTTTTAAGTTTATAACAACATAAATTTATCATAGTAACATATGCTTATGGTATAGAGTCATATTTGCTTAATTCAGTGAGAGGGGAAAAATGGTGTTCAAACCATGGGTCATGAAATCAATTCAGTGGTCCTTATCAGCATTATGTGAAATGAAATAGAACAGGAAATATCAGAGTATATCATATTTAGTTTTGTAAAACCTTTATACCAGCAAGTATATATATCTATGTTCTGGGTCATGTTGTATAGAATATTTCTTATTTTGAGTTGTGTTGAAAGCCCATGGCTACCGTATGGTGCTGGGTTTTACAGTTTTATCCCCACCAATCCCCTTTTTTAAGTTGAAGTGTAGTTGACACCGTTTGGTTTTAAACTAAGAAATATTGCCTGGGGGCACCTGGTGGCTCAGTCGGTTAGGTGTCTGCCTTCGGCTCAGGTCGTGATCCCAGACTGGTCATGATCCCAGACTCCCTGCTCAGCGGGGAGTCTCCTTCTCTGCCCCTCCCCTGGCTGGTGCTTTCTCTCTCTCTCTCTCTTGCTCACTCTCTCTCTCTCGAATAAATAAATAAAATCTTAAAAAAAAAAGAAACCTTGTCTGCTTACAGACTATAATTATCAAACTATTTTTTAAGTAAAAATACAAAGGATAGCATATTCAACTCAATTAACTTGGAGGTATGAGGGATAACTGCTTTGAATGGATTTTATATGAATCACAAGTATTTGAACAGACAGATTTAACTGAATTGTAGGAAAGAGCACTGATCTAGAAGTCAGAGAACTTTATTATTTTCAATGTTCTTAGTTAAATCCCTTGCTGTCTTATTTGGTAAAGATAGAAACAAATCTTTAGGTCATTTATCTCTCAGAGTTGTGGGCATGAAAGAAATCTTGTAATACTTTGAAAAGCAGGGGCAACTGTTTATTTACCTCCCCAGTGTTGTTGAAAGGTATCAATATATGGGGGCACCCAGCTGGCACAGTCAGAAGAGCATGTGACCCTCGATCTCAGGGTCCTGACCTGGAGCCCCACATTGGGTATAGAGATTACTAAAACAAAAAACAAAACAAAACAAAAACAAAACTAAAAAAGAAAGAAAGGTGTCAAATATGGATGTAAGCAAGCTTAGTGATGTCTGTAGTTAATTCTGGCTCCTGTGGAGACCAAATTTAAGAATATATCACATTCAAAAAAAAGTATTTTATGTAAAGGCTGTTTTTAGGCAAACAGGCTTGAGCAATGGAATGTAGAAAGGACACATCGACCACCTGGCGAAATACAGACAAGCCCATCAGGGGACCCACCTCAAAATATCCATAGCCCTAACTAACCAATGACCAATGGGCTTCTTACAACTGGGCACAGTTCCCCAAAAAAGGGAACATTCCATATGTTGCCATACCTCCTCATCTTCCCCCTTTAAACACAGCCCCCACCCACTGCCGCCTTGCAGACAGCCTCTCTGCTGTCCTGCCCCTGGCCCCTTGCGGTGGATTCAATAACCTTCTATTTCCTTTATTCTGCTTCACGTGAATTCTTTAACTGCTGGTGCTAGTGGCTTCCACCCAACTGTGGCCCCACATTTGGGGGCCCCCATCTGATCGAGAGAAGACACCCCATTTGGGCACCAAATATATCACATTTCAAGAACTTGGATGAAATAATGCTTGGATTAATGAAAATATTAAAGAAAGACTATTATGTCTATTCCAGACAATTATGGAGAGTAAGCTGTTTATTGATTTATGGATCTGGGAATCTGGTGGCTAGGGGTAGTTTTCTCATGTGGGAGGCTCACAGTTTTCCTTTTACAGGTTGAAAATTTTATGGCCTCTAGTAAAGATAATATTCAATAAATACCTATTGATGGGTCAATTTTTAAATATGTGATTGGGTCATGTTATTATCCCTATAGTTATTGTGATTTGAAATGACTTAGTGGAGAGATGAAATACGGATTTTTAAATGATTTTTAATTTAGTTTGCTTTTTGGCCATTGGACACCACTATTCATAACTCATTATATCAAAAGCATTTAATGTTCTTGTTGAAACGAAAATCTTGAGATATAGGGCCTTTTACACTATTATAAAGCGGTTGATAAAAAAAGACAACCAAATGATTTTTTGCAACCTAGATAATGCGTACCTAACTTCAAAACTGTAGGGAGTTATTTGCAAAGAAGAGACAAAGAAAAAGCGATTAGGATGGGATAACACTGAAATTATGTGTATTTATTTTTAAATTGTGAATCTTTACAGGTACGGAGTATCATTCTTCAACTCATACCACCAGTGTGTAGTACATTGCTTGGTACAGAGCTGGCAATGATAAATGTTTGCTAAATTTTATTTTTTTAAAGATTTTATTGATTTATTTGAGAGAGAGAGAATGAGATAGACAGCACGAGAGGGAAGAGGGTCAGAGGGAGAAGCAGACTCCCTGCTGAGCGGGGAGCCCGATGCGGGACTCGATCCCGGGACTCCGGGATCATGACCTGAGCCAAAGGCAGTTGCCCAACCAACTGAGCCACCCAGGCGCCCTGTGTGCTAAACTTTAAATGAAAAAATTGAGGGTGGAGGAAGTTTAGAAAGTAAAGCCTGAGTCGCATTATGTCTGAGAAGAGGAAGTAAAGATTTGGATTTCTTCATATTCTAGCCCTTTTTAATCCCGTATCAGAATTGGTATCTCTAATTCACTGACATTTCCTAATCAAGCAAATTCTGCCAATTTTCTTTTTTTTTAAAGGAATATAAAACTATTTATTGACCACTGTTTACCATATGTTTATTTACAATAAAGTAAACCATATACAGTTGGATAACATTCTCACTACAAAGTTACTGTTTTTCCTGGTTTCTGCTGAACCAGTAACTCAAATACTGAGAAGACTGAGCCTCCATGTCAGGAACGAGTTGGGGTAAAGAAAATACATGCAGGTTAAGAATTTGGATTATAAAAGTCTGTTCACCCATTTATTCCAACAGGTGCTAAATTGCCAACATCTCTAACCATCTGATTATGATTAGGTTTCCATGAACAAAGTCTTAGACATTCCATGAATCATGACCTTTTAGTCAATACAGCACAGAGATTTCAACTTCTTGAAAAGGAATGGTTCACTAGAAGGAACCTTTAAATGTCCATTTAACTAAGTTTTGCTTACCTAATTAAAACACACCAGGACTTGTGTAGTTTTGTCATTTGGGTGGGGAGGTTGTCGGTGGTGATAAAATTTTCCTTTCAGGGATCTTGCAAGTGAACTTGCATTTATGACTGTAGATATGAATACGGATTCTGATATGGCTGCTTTTAAATTGTCCAATTTAAAAATCTGAAAGGTTAAGGCTTCAGGAAAAACTTCAGTTTAACTTTAAGTGATTAATTTCTTAAGTTGCTGAAAATGATAGCATTCCGGAAACACGGGCTTATCCATGGTTATAAATGTTGGTTTTGTTTTGGTGAATGTTAAAAAACAAAAAGCATTTATGTATGTATTTTAAGTATACACACAAAAACCCCCTAAATAAACAAAAAATCCAGAATGGTCCTTAGGCATATAGGAGTTAAACACGAATTCTGACTGAGTAACGACTATGAAGATTTCCCCCAACATTTAGAAAAGGTGTTCTCTAATGCAGGGGGATAATATACCATGGTCTCAAATACTTTTTTTCTGATAAAGGAAGCAACTACAGAAAGCTTTTATTTGTTCAAAGTAACCAGTGCTATAGATGCAAAAAAACCCCAACAACTCCCCCAATACTACTTCAAAACAAACATATCGAACTTGATTTTCATTAGAATGTTATTTCTTCACACTAATAAATCAAAAAACAAAGACCCGGATTTTATATATATATATATATATAAAATCATGCAAACAATTATTGAGCTTCTGGACAAGAATGCCAAGTTAGTCTCTCTTCATAAAAAGCAATTACAATCTGAGGACACTTCATATTTGCCTCTTTTGCCAGCACCAAGTCTGCCTCATCTGAATCTTTCCACTTCATGAGAAACATTAATTCTCCACTGCTGTCCGTGGCACCAATTATTCGTTCAGGATCAAGACCTCTGGCAAAGCCTCTTGGATTATCAGCAGCATCTCTTTTCTTCTTTGATTTGCTATCATCAGATTCACTGTCAGATAAAGATTTTCTTTTTGTACCATCTTTTTCTTTACCAGCTTTTTGAGAATTAAGAAATGCTTCAATTAACTCTGGACAATCTAAATTTTCTTCAGGTTCCCAAGTATTGTCAGCATCCGTAAATCCCTTCCACTTCAGGAAATACTCCACCTTCCCATTCACTACACGTCGGTCCAGTTACTCTTTCCACCACAAATTCTTCAGGCTCTGCCTCTTCTACTTTTTTACTCTTTCCATTTTGTTTCTTTCCCATTTTTTGCAATGTAGTTTTATTGGAGGCCATTTTTTATTGCAGACTTGAAGAGCTATTATTCACCGCCTCCGAGCTGCTCCGGGTCCCGGGTCTGCGGCGTCTCCGGCCCTGCGCACCTCAAGCTCCAGCCACATCCCAAATTCCGCCAATTTTCACAGCCTTCTCAGGGAAAGGATTTTATTCTCTAGAGTCACCCTGTGGCGCCACCTGCCGGAGATGTCGGGAAACTTCGCACTTGAACTTTCTCCCTGGGCTGTCCTTTACGCTCCTCCCCGTTCTTTTTCGGAGGCTCCCCCTAAACGCATGCGCTTTCGGTGGGCCGCTTAGACCGCGAGAGACTACAATTCCCCGAAGACCATGCAAAGGAAAAAAATCCCATGGTCGCGGGGAAGAGGCGGGAAAACGTGAGGTCTCGCGAGAGAACGGGATTGAGGCGGCTGCGCGAAGTGGGTGGAGCGGGGTGGAGAGAGTGAGGAGGAAGAGGAGGAGGTGCCGTCCCACAATACCAGGCGGGAGGGCCGTAGGCGGTTTGTATCCGGGCTGTGAGGTGCTCGGGTCCTCCGCGGACTTTGCTGCCTCTGTCTCTTTAACGCGCGAGGAAGCGATGCAGAGGGGTGGAAAATGGCAGAGCTGCAGATGTTACTAGAGGAGGAGATCCCGTCTGGCCAGAGGGCGCTGATAGAGAGTTACCAGAATCTGACCCGGGTGGCGGACTACTGTGAAAACAACTACATACAGGTGAGGAGCGCGAGCGCGCGGGCGGGCGCTGGCGGGCCGGGCCGAGGATCCACAGCCTGCCGCCCGAGTGACCAGCCCACTGGGCGGGGTGGGGAACTGCCCTAACCTCAGCGGCTGCCTCAGCCCCAACCCCAACCCCAACCCCAACCCCAACCCCCAGCCGGGGAGAGCAAGTGGCCGGGCTGAGGGAGTCGGGCTGCGATACAGGAAGTGGCTGTGGTGGTTGAAACCGATAGAAGGGGAGAGAGAAAATGGGCGAGGGAACCCGGAGCTCGCCGCCGCCGCAGCCCGGCGCCCTCCTGCTGTCCGCCTCCCTTCGGGCTGGGCCCCCC